>NW_020648750.1:0-645 GCF_003573695.1 Papaver somniferum
GAAAAAAAAAAGAAAAAGAAAAAAATAAAAATAAAATAAAATGATATATTTATTCAGAAAAAAAATCAAAAAAAAAAGAATCAAGTATTTATCAATTCCATCCTCTCTTGTTCCAAAAATAAAAAGAGAGTAGTCAATGTAAATAAGAGTCATGTAAAGAGTCATCTTTTGTGTTTTTTTTATAATAAGCAAGGAAGGGTGCATGCCATTGATGTACAACGCGAGTAATTGTGAAATACCTCCAACTCATTCACAATTCTCGTAAAGTCCGGACAGCTAGCTAGATTTCGACCTCAGTTCTTAGCCTGAGAAACTATCTCTTGGTGATTAGTAGTCATAACATCCGATCTTTCTTTACACATGTGTAGATACACTTTACACTCTTATCACATGTCTTTATTTGTTATCAGTGCTAGGATTGTGCCTTTGATAGCTAGATTGACATCTCCATTTTGCTGTGAGCTTAAACTGTCTTGCACATGTCACATTTCATGGAATCTGAGCTTATATTTTGGCCTAGAACTTTGTAGGTACGTTCTAAGCAAACCTTCACGAGACTTCAACTCGTCCACTAGGGACACTTAGTGGTTTAAAAGGCTTATTGCATTCGCTAAATGCAATCGAGAGACCAGCGACAGTGGTATA
>NW_020648751.1:0-465 GCF_003573695.1 Papaver somniferum
AACATCATTATTTGTTGAAGAAAAAATTGGAGGATGAGAAAGTGTCTCGGCATCAATTTTGGACAAAACATGGGTTCTTCTCTTTAATATAGATGCATAGGAACCATCAACACCATCATCACCCGGTTTCCTAAAAGAATTAGGATTTCTATCTTCCTTCCTAGACGCGCCAGGCACATCCGTCTCCATCACCTTCCTAATTGCTGTAGGAGCAACGTTAGGGTTTGTATCATGATTCCTAAACGCTCCAGGAATTGCAGCGTTAGGGTTTGTATCATCTTCATCAAACTGTCTTCCAAACACGGAAGCCTTAGGGTAACCAGCAGATTTTTTAGGGATATAGATAGTTTTTGATTTTGATTGATTCCATATCCTTGTTGTTTGATTATCGTGGTTATGAACAAAAACTGGAGGATTGTTGTCTTGATTTTGCGCCATTAGAGCGCAAAATCAAAAAAAAAAAAA
>NW_020648752.1:0-676 GCF_003573695.1 Papaver somniferum
GTATATAAATAATGTTCCCATTAGGGAATCATTCTCTCGGTTCCAGCTGTTGGTAATAGCCAAAACTTCTATTGGCACCCAGCAGATCAATATGGGCCACCCGACACTCTCCTTGTACTACCAGTTCTAGGGAACCAACAAGCTTAAACGTTGATTTTTCTCGCAACCTTCTCATACGGCATCGGAATGACCTCGTTCTATCGCCATTGACTTCATACTTTCGTGCTCTTCAACATGATGAGAAGGAATCCAAGATTTGGGCGAGTTTCACTTCTTTTTTCTCCAAATGACTTCATAGTATCTAAGCACTCAAAAGTAAACATAAGATACAAAATTTACAAGAAAAACAGCAAAGAAAGCATAAACAATAGACAAATATCAAGGTGTTTATAACACCTATCAGCTAGAACAATAACGAAAACTGCATAAGCGGTGCTTTAATTGCCGACGAGTTTTGTAGTCATACTAATTTATACGAGTTCATAATGCAATAAATATGTTTGAATCATCTCTAAATTGAACTAGTTGCATTCAACATTTTGTTGGTTATATTGGCTGTATTCCTAATCTGATCATCAATTTGTACACGAATGTTTTGCTTCTTTCTTTACAGATAATTTTTTTTTTATGGTTAAGGCTCCATAGAATATTTTAATGTAATACTTATTGTGAATAA
>NW_020648753.1:0-436 GCF_003573695.1 Papaver somniferum
ACCTTCTGGCCCTACTTCCTCTTCGAGGAAACCAATCAAAACGGTCCTTTTCAGGACCAAAATATGTTTTCCGTAAGGATAAACTTCGACAAAGACGTCTCTAACCTAACTTATCCTCCCCTAACATGATATAACCTCTCTCGCAACACTTGCACACGCGTCCCAGTGGTCGCTTAACCCCCAGCGGTCATGTACGAAAGCGCACGGCGGTACTTTGCGATATCGCGGCGAGGTGCCCGCCGCGACCTGCCTTGCAGGTATGCAACCCGCTCGGCAGTTGTGTGGAGTGGGAGGCCTAACCGCCCGATTGCAGGCGCTCGCCGCTCCGCGCTTAGCGTGCTCAACTTGCTTAACGCCGCTTAACTCACGAACGCGACGTCGGAGCGACTGACGTGCGAAATAAAAGTCGTAGAGTGCGACGAGTACTACGCAACGG
>NW_020648754.1:0-694 GCF_003573695.1 Papaver somniferum
CTCCCTTCAATATGTTTCTTATGTAGTGTCAGTTAACATTATCAAATTCCTTCTCAACTTCCAACTTACATAACCGACCTTGAATTATTTTCCTTTGAGCCTAACATCAATCCTGCAATGAGCACACCATCGTGAATCTTCTAGTCCTTGATAAGTCCCCTGGTGCTCAAACACTAACTTTGGGATGACAGTTTTGAAGCTTCAGATTGTTGTATGTTAAAAATTTTTATTATTTTTTGCAAATGATTTTCATCATTTCTCCAGCCAATCAAACTTCAAGACGACAAAAAAGACAGAAGATCATGTTCAGATTCAATATCAATCGAAGATGTTGAATACCAACCGTATGGACTTAGAAAAATTCAATATTGCGAATTCAATTGAACCAGTACCATTTTGTAAAAAACGTGAAATTTATTTCATTATCGGGTAAAATGATATATTGCAATCAACTTATCATGTAACTAAATATGGTTTCTAATGTATATATATACAGAAAGATATACATATTATATTTATACTTTCAATTCAAGAAAACCAAATAATTGGCCTAGAAATAAGAATTCCCCAATTGAATAAACATTTTATTAAGCACAATTAAAAAAAAATAACTAGTTGCGCGAGAAAAAAGTTCTGCATCGAAAATAGATATCTCACTCCCAGAATTCACCTCTCAACCCTGTATTAAAAAAAA
>NW_020648755.1:0-1348 GCF_003573695.1 Papaver somniferum
TATATCTTCAAAACCTTGACCACTAAAAACCAAATTTGGACACATGAAATATTGGTTTTTGATAGTTATACTCGTCATGATCGAAAATGCAATACGCTGACGACGTTCTATTAGTCGTCATGTTATTTGTACGAAAACACTTTGATTTAATCTGACCGGAAGGAACGAGTAAGATTAAATCTACAAAACGAATCTCCGCCTGATTATGATATGAGAAAATCAATCAACACCCCAATATGTATTGCACCTTGTTTCACCCTGCTACTCTTAATCAGTTACTAGGGCTACCAATGGGTTAGGGTACTCACGGGTATCACTGGAGCCGGACTTGGCCCTTACTTATAAAAGTTAGGTCTGGTTCCTAAATTTATGGATCCAGAACCGAACCCGTTAAAAATCCCGGGTACCTATTGGGTATCAAAAAAACTATAAAAAAAATTCAAAAACTTAATATGTATCTGTTTTTGGCTTGAAAATAAATTATTATTATAAATATTTATATTTGTTTCTTTATTAATACTACCTTCGTTTTTGGAAAAGTGAAAGTAACACTTTTCCAGAAACAGATGGAGTATATTATATAAAGATTAAATGTAAGAAAAAAACGAAAAATGAAAAAAAAAATCTAAATCGAAACTAACAAAATGCTTATAATCTTCCTAAAAAGATGGATAAAAGTTAGAATAACCGGGTACCCGATGGATATTACCCGTCGGTTCCTTAATTGTTAATGGGTCCAACTTTAGGACCCAGAACCAAACGCGTTTTTACAGAGTCCGGGTAATGGGTACCCACTGACAGTCCTATCAGTTAGTTTTGGATCAAGTTTATTTGTTGATTTTGTTGCAAATTTCAAGGTTTGTTCTATAAATATGTGATTGTTGATGCATGTGTGGTTTGTGATCTATCTCTTAGAAGGACATCATCATTTTTAGTCCTGATGAACAACTCGATTTAGCAACAACTTTATCTTCAACAAACCTAAGGAGAGCCATGATGTTCTCTGATGTTAGGGGTGACTGAATGTCAATTACTCTCTTTTTAGGTCTATGTGAGATTCATGTTCTGGGGTATTTCGTCGATCTACTTTTTAGTAGATGTAGATTTGTTTTAGCTAGTAATTTCGGTTTTAGGTTTTCAACAACTCAAAAGAAGCCGGAGATAACAACATGTTCTAAGACACCAGAACAGCACCAGAAACACCAACAACACCAGTAACTAATATTTTCAGACCGATCCCTATGAAGAACCAGACCGACTCAGATCGATTCAAACACATGATGACCTTTAGGTCATCTTTATTACTACTACTATTACTTTGAAAAAACTTTTGACAGAATGGATGGAT
>NW_020648756.1:0-478 GCF_003573695.1 Papaver somniferum
GTGCTACCTTGATTATATCAAAAAACGGAACAAACTAGGGTTTATCTGTGGGAGACAATTTTATCCTTTGAATAGATTTTTCTGTGTGATACATATTTGTTTATTTGGAAAGCCTGCGATTTTGGGTCGTAGAAACTCTTTGTTGTGGGTGAGATCATCAAAGGGAATCAAGTACGTAGTATCCTGCTAGGATCAGAGGCGTATGGGTGCAACTGTACCTTCTATCAGTGGGAGACTGATAGGGGTTCAACTATAGTCCATCCCGAAGTTAATTGGTAGTAGGCTAGTGTCTGTATCGTCTTAATACAGTGTGTATCTAATCTGGAAGAGGTCCCGGGAGTTTTCTGCATTTGCGGTTTCCTCGTTAACAAAATCTCTGGTGTCTGTGTTATTTCTTTTCCGCATTATATTTATTTATATAATTGAAATAATACAGGTTGTGCGCTAAGATCATCAATTGGAAATCCAACCTTTGGTT
>NW_020648757.1:0-420 GCF_003573695.1 Papaver somniferum
ATAGGTTGCAGTTTCATCTAATCTGATTTATTTGACACCTCGAACCTCGCCACGACGAGAACATCGGGTCTGTATATGGTAACCTTGCAACCTAAATTAAGTGATAGGTTGCAGTTTCATCCAATCTAATATAATTGACACCTCGAACCTCGTCCTGACGAAAACATCGGTTCTGTATATGGTAATTTTGCAACCTGAGTTAAGTGATGGGTTGTTGTTTCATCTAATCTTATATATTTGACACCTCGAATCTCGCGCGGACCAGAACATCGGGTGTATATATGGTAATATTGCAACCTGAGTTAAGTGATAGGTTGCAGTTTTATCTAAGCTGATATATTTGACACCTCGAACCTCGCGCGGACCAAAACTTCGGGTTTGTATATGGTAATATTGCAACCTGAGTTAAGTGATAGGTTG
>NW_020648758.1:0-663 GCF_003573695.1 Papaver somniferum
TGGGAGACATATTTATCCTTTGATAGACTTTTCTGTGTGAGACAGATTTGTTTATTATCAAGTCTGCGATTTTGGGTTGCAGCAACTCTTGGTTGTGGGTGAGATCAGCTAAGGGAATCAAGTGCGCAGTATCCTGCTGGGATCAGAGGCGTAGGAGTACAACTGTACCTTGGATCGGTGGGAGACTGATTGGGGTTCAACTATAGTCCAGTCCGAAGTTAGCTTGGAGTAGGCTAGTGTCTGTAGCGGCTTAATATAGTGTGTATTCAATCTGGACTAGGTCCCGGGGTTTTCCTGCATTTGCGGTTTCCTCGTTAACAAAACTTCTGGTGTCTGTGTTATTTCTTTTCCGTATTATATTTTATATAATTGAAATAATACAGGTTGTGCGTTCGTGATCATCAATTGTAAATCCAAACTTTGGTTGTTGATTGATATTGATTGATCCTTGGACATTGGTCTTTGGTACCGTCCAAGTTATTCTTTATATTTGATAAAGACTCGCTATTGATTTTAGCTTGAGTAAAAATCAAATTAAGAGAGAGATATTAACTCCTTGAGATACTTTTATCTAGATTGAGTCTGACTGTCTAGCTGATTCTCTAGCAAAGTATTTCGGAGTTAGTCCATACATATTGCTAAGAGAAATATTGGGTGGTGTTG
>NW_020648759.1:0-1150 GCF_003573695.1 Papaver somniferum
ATGAGTATCCACGAATCCCACCACCTTGTTTTCTTCCAAACACCTCCTCTAATTCAGCTGAAACCACATTACTAGAACTTGACTGATCTCCTTTTCCTTTGTTCCTCTCTAGAGCCCTTGATACTTTGCCCTGCATTTAGAATGAAAAATGTAGCAACAATAAGTACCATTTACCGATGAGATCAGAAAGGCACAAAATAGTAGGTGCTGGTTGAAAAAATGTAGCTCCAATATATAAAATTTAATTGTTACAAATACAAATAACTTACGCTATTCAAGTGCACTAGGATGGACAGTCCCATCACATCTTAAATTCCCGTATAACCACTTCTTTGTAGTTGACGGTGGTACCCCTTTTTCGCTTAATACCTTCATTTACATCCTTATTTAACCCTTCAAATACTCAATAGGCATTATCGACAAAATCTCCTAACCTACATTGTTCATAGCTAATGTTCTCTTCTACATGTTCCTCAAAATTTTCTACATATACATTATCAACATCCACATTTTCTTCTACATGTTCCTGCACCACTTGTGATGATGTGGTGGATTTCTCCCCATGTAGACAATAAAGTACATATGACTTGTTTATTAGGTGTACTTCTAAATGATACTTTACTAGATCAAAAGAAAGAGAATACTTATTTCTACAAATATGACAAAGATAGATACAATATCACTCTAGAATTCAAATTAAAAAAAATCCAAAGTGTACATAAGAAAAATCACATCAATCGATCTATAAAACATTGTCGAATAACCAAATGCTATCAACCGAAACATGTTATAGTAACCAACAAAACATGTTATAACAATCTTATACTCATATCCCTTATTAAAGATCAAATATGTTATTATAACAACCAGCAAAACACACAAACCCTTACTTTTTTAACTTGTTTATCTGGTCTCTACATCAACTACAAACAAAAAAAATCAACATTTACGATTGTAGTTTACTGGCTTGATTCATAGATTCAGACTCTTTTGTCAGTAGCCGATTACGTTGAACTCTGATCAAATCTACAATCTGTGCAACTTTATAGTTCTCAAGCAAGCTCTATACCTGAACTCTGATCCTAAAGATGAAGGATCTGTCCCTCTCTTTAGAAGAGGTCATGTTCAAATATATTCATCCAGGAGCTCA
>NW_020648760.1:0-3481 GCF_003573695.1 Papaver somniferum
ACCTTTACACTTTCTGAACAACCTATCAAAGAGGCAGTTCAATCCTTGGTCGAACGTGGATTGCTCTATCTGTCGAAGGCACAAAGGAGAGACATGTTCACATCACTGAACTACATCGTGTCAAGAAGTCCATTACGGAAATACTTCTTGAGCCTCCAGCCACATACCAAGATATGTACGACTAGGGACTGCGTACCATGGTCAATCTCAGAAGAAACGAATTTGGAAGAACGTTGATCGATGCTGGCACCGCCATCAACAATATTCCACTGAAAACCATCGGATCCACATGTATCACTCGACAAGGAGCTATTCATGCTCCCATCTCAGAGAACTTGAAGGAACGCTCGGAAATACTTATGGATACATCACTCTCAAAGTGAACATAAGTTCAACCTGGACATAAGCCAAGTTTCACATAGTCAGGAAAATCTAGGATATGACATGTCCTTCAGACGAGCGTGGATCCACGCTGAAAATATGGGTACTTACAAAGCGCCTTTGGTTACACATCTCTCCAAAGAAGAAAGTTCTGATGCAGAAGATTTGGCGGACGTTCCATCATCAGAGTACTTAGAGGAATTTCGAACTTTGGCGAGGTTGAAACAAGAACCCGCAATAGGTGCATAGACATTCATCCAAAGGTCTTGCACTCAGGTAAGTCTCATTCCTCCCATGTCTATGTCATTTATTTCCTCACATGCTATTCTATCATGGGGACTCAATTCTTCTAGCATCTCTGCTATTGCAAGACGCTATAAGTGGGTAATCTCACTTCAACAATATTTTACCAAGTGGTTGAATCTGACATTTCTCCGGACCGAGCATCTCACTGAGACATACATTACTGAGATGGTGTTCAAGCACGGAAAAAAACAATTTGGGAATTTCTCCATAGCCTTGTACAAGTGTCCTTGCGTACCACAAAATCAGAAAGCTTTGATGTCCGCACAAGTGTTGAATCCCATTACCACAATGAAAGTAATGCTGAATCAACAGAGGATACTCGAGGACGAGACGATCAAGACTATGGCATCAGACGCTTAAAGGGTGTGAAGCCTCAACACTCGAGCATCTAAGAAAATCCTTACAACAGCTGTCAATCACCTACTTCTCTAAGGCCAACTGAAAGTCAAAAACCTCTCATCTCTGAATGCTACATTCTTCAGAAGCCTTCAAACTGTACTCCCAATCAAAGAGTACACCTTCGATAATAACTCCTCTATCTTCAGCACAATATATCTATGGTGACACACTGATTCAACACCGACATGATCAAAGTTCAATCGATAGGTCTTCATTATCCCGTGATAATACTTCTGGAGCAGATGCAATGTTGGCACAAACTCCTTCAACACGCTGGGGACTTGATCTTATTGAATAAAGTACGCTGCTGCTATTTTCCACAACAACATCAATTCCCTGACAAAGCCACTTCGCGGCTCACTGGATGGAGGAGCAACACTATGTTGATAATCATGGTTGTAGCCTTCTCGGTCTCTGGAGCAACTCCAACCATGGTATCGACATCAACAAGGATATTTGGAGGAAATATGTCCATGGTCTCAGCATCAACAAGAATGTCTGAAGAAAATTCAATCAAGATCTCAGCATTAACAACAGTCTCAAGAGCAACATCCTCATGACAAAGCTCCATCAACTGTCCATTCTCTACAACCTAAGTCTGGAAGTGTTACTCGATGGATCATACTTCTCCAAGCACTAATGACTCATATCGAGATGTGTGGACATGAAAACATGTTAGCATCAAAGTCTTCCCAAAGCTTGCACGACGGACAGGCACAAGTCAAAGTCTTCTACAAGATGTTCTCATCACCTCTAGAAATGAGATACAACATGCTTCATGGGTTCACAAAAACGTACCAATGGGTGAGGAATGTGACAATGCTTCCTCAATAAAAGATGTTCGTTTATGTCTCTGCTACAACATACCAAAAGGGCGCATCAATCGGACATACGAGCTGAAAGATATGGCCTTTACCGTCAGGTCTACGAAATCTGAAAAATTTATACGGGATTACAAATTACAAATGTGCATCCTTCGTTGGCTGACCTCTACAACTCCAAATTGAGTGATTCTTTTCTCATGTGATAACTCAGCATCTTAGCTTCAAAATTTGGGGTCAAGCGTCGAATTCTACGTCGTATGAGGTTCCTACAGCTTCCAGAGCGTACATGCAAGCATCATTTCTTAAACGGGATTCATAACTTCCACAGTCGATCGGTGTCCACCAGGTCTTTTCACCAAGTACTTCATCAAGGTACCTCCAACTTCGACCACCTAGGTATTTACATCAATTTTTCTAACTGGGTCCTCTATCCAAGTCTGGCCAGAAGAAGAGAAAACGAAAAGGAGAGATTCAACAAGATATTGGGGACTGACGGTCCACTGATCATGACGATCAGTTTCACAGTCCAAGACCCGTGGCACCAGACTCTCATATGCTAATCATTCATCATAAAATAAATGCTACCACCGGGACATGAAACCATGGTCATTACATCATCCCCTCTCGAGATCAACCTCAGCTAGGGTCCCGTGACCAGGGTTTCAGAAGTGATGTATCTACGACTGACAGAAACAAGATGGCACTGCAAGCACCATGCTCATGTATCAATCAAGGGGTTCAGATTTCAAATTAATAAATGGCATTAAAATCCTTCATCAAGTGTTCAAGACACGAGCGAATGGTCTAAAGACACAATAAGGGTGTTTTACAACAAGCTCGTCTGAAACGATTTTACACTATCTTGCACAAAGGGGTGATCTGGGAGCAATTGGTGAAGAATATAAGGATGGATAATATACCATTCTATTCACATGGATGTCCTCTACAACATATCCAAAATTCATAGTAATTGGATGAACGAGCAAAGAGATGTGGTTGGAACATTGGACTACATGCCAGCTGAAAAGTTTCTGGAAATCTCCTGAAAGTTTACTGTTTCGCCTATTTCGGCCCCTAAACATGCTCAAAACTCGAAAAGATTCTTTGCGAAAGCTTGGAAATATTCTTAGGATGAAAAAACATGGGTAGACCGTGGAAATACGACATCGGATGAAGATTCTAAAGCGTTTTTACTGAAAGACCGACTTCTAGATTTTCTGATGACGAATTATGATGAAGTTCATCGTTCGTCCACATTTGAATCAGGATCTACACCGTCGACGCAAATCCTGACTTCATCTTCAGCCTATAGTATCATTTGCTGAAGTCGGCGGTGTTTCTACTGATAAGGGACGACTCCCTGATGATCGAGAGACATACAAAGTACCAGCTTTCCAACGTCTCTGAAAGGTTGATTCACCTCGGCATGAACATCTGCAGAATTCTTCATCTTTGACTTCATATTTCTGGAGCGTTCGCCGGAAGATCCAGAAGGGTGGTTGTAACCAGAAGTCGCCACTATCTGAGGCGAAAGACATGGAGTCATGGATGTACCGATAACAAACACGCAA
>NW_020648761.1:0-969 GCF_003573695.1 Papaver somniferum
TTTTCACCCAGAAATTGTTGATTTTGGTCTTTTTAACCAGTTTTGTGAATGATAAGATGCGAGTATATTTTTGTCATTTGAAGTGGAATGCCCTTGTGAAACCTAAGTTGATTTATCCCAGTGAAGAATCTACAAAATTAACCTACTTGATCAGGAGTTAAACTTCCAAATTATAGGTTAGGGATTCGATTCCCGCTGTTGCTGATTGGTCAAAAAAAGAAAAATCATTGTGAAACCAAGAATTTAAAAAAAAAAACATGGATGCTAAAGGGAGAGTGGGGCTATATAATGTGGAGTCAAATCGGTCAAGTAGGTAAAAAGTGGGCAAGCAAGTACATTCCGGTAATCACCCGAAAACATCAAAATGATTATTCCAGGGAATTTGTGATACCCCGAGGAGATCAGCTATTTTACAACCCATAACTCGAGTGATATCATCCTTTTGTAACACTATCAATACTAGTAAAATTCCAAGATTGTTAATAGGGGCACTAAATTATTTTGGGGTGTACCAATACCTTACCAATATGTATTTTGTCCTATATGCATATTGTGGTACACCCCCAAACAATTTGATATCCCTATCAGCAGCCTTGTAAAATTCCCATGGACGTTGTGGAGATATATGTTCACTCATTAGAACTGAGCCATCACCAAAAAAACTTGACCACCATCACCACTTGACAAAATCAAATCCATTGTATTGGTCTCCTGTGTTTAATATATACATTTCATTTTCAAACACTTCATAGTAGCGTATCGAAAGCGTTTCAACGTTCTTGTTGTTATGGATAACATTTGTATACAGTGGTCTATAATGACTCAGCTATGTTTGGAGCAATTTTCATCCACCTAGGAAGTCCTTTTGGTGACTATAAGCGCCTTCTCATGACCAAAGAGCCAAAGGCCGTCTATTAAAATCCGCCCTTTTACCTTTTTCCTTCCATGTAGGCTATGACAATCATATCT
>NW_020648762.1:0-5697 GCF_003573695.1 Papaver somniferum
TCTTGGGTGTACATTTTTCCCTAGCAAGAAACCAGATTTATGTAAATTAATTTCTTTTCCACTTGCTTTGCATTACTTCTGGAGATAATCCTTTGTAGCATGGAACTCGGGTATCGAAGCCTTAGTGAAGATAAAGCTATCATCAGCAAATAAGAGGTGGCTGATTAGTGGAGTTGCTCTTACAATCTTTACTCCATGGATCAGGATTGTTTTCCCCGGTTTAGAGATGTAAGCTGATAGTGCCTCAGTGCAAATGATATATAGGGAAGGGGAGATTGGATCTCCTTGCCTCAGTCCTCTTTTAGGATTTAGATTACCCATTGGACTTCAATTCAATAGAATCGAGTATGAAACAGTATTAAGGCAGTTCATGACTTGGCTTACCTATTTTGATTAAATCCAAGTTTGGAAATAGCTTTTACCAAGAAAAACCACTCAAGTATATCATAGGACTTGGACATGTCCAGCTTTATAGCTGCTAGTCCAACTTTTCCTTTGTTTTCTTAATGCAGTGAACTAACTCATGTGCCATTAGTACATTGTCTGCGATTTGTATTTTAGGGGCAAAAGCACTTTGATGAGGTGAGATGATTTTGTCCATCAAAGGATTCATTATATTAGCCATTGTTTTTTATACCACTTTGTAAGCAAAATTACAAAGGCCTATTGGACTGAACTGATCAACAGAATCATCCATAATAGTCTTAGGGGTAAGATATATGTTAGTATGATTGAATTGTGTAAGTAAGTGTCCTGTTTTGAAAAACTGTTTGACCATTTCATAGACATAGTCACCTACTATATCCCAATATACTTGATAAAACTGTCATGTATATCAATCTGGACCGGGAGCTTTTTTTGTCCCCATTTGAAAAGCAGCTGTTTTGATCTCCTCATCTAAAATAGGAGCTGAAAGAGAGGTATTATCCTCTTCAGTAACCTTAGATGTCATAAAATCTATAAATTCATCTTGCCCCTCAGGATTAAAAGTTTTATAGAGGTCTTGTAAATATGATAAAAATCCAGTTCCAATATCTTCTCTTGTAGTTAGCCAGTATACATTAGAATCTTTGATCCAAGTTATATTATTTCTTTTCCTACGAAACATAGTAGCTTTGTTATTGTTGTCTTCTTCACTCAGCCATATATAGTTCCCTTGATTTATCTTTCCATTATATTTCCTCTAGAGAGTAAAGATATGTCATTTTATCATTGAATTCAGATAAAAGGGAAGTATTACCAGGGTTATTTTCTTGTGCATGGTTAATGGCAACCTTGGTGTTTCTAATGAAATGTGTAATATTCTCCAAAGACGGTTTATTCCAAAGTTTAAGTTTTTTCTTTGCTATATTCAGTTTTTGTTTAAGTTGGTAAGGTTTCGATCCTCTTACACAACTTGACCAAGCTTGTTCAATAATTGTTTTGCAGGTATTTTCTTGAGACCAATTCTACATGAAGTGAAAAGGTCTCGGAAAATCTTCAATCCCATCACTAAGAGAGATCAATATGGGAGAATGATCTGAAGATATTCTTGGAAAATGCAGAGTATTAGTATCTAGAAAGAAAGATTCCCAGGTATGGTTGATTATTTCTCTATCAATTCTTTCCAGAATAAGGTGCTCACATTCTTGACTATTAGTCCAAGTGTAATATGGTCCTGAGAATGGAATTTCTCTCAGGTTCCAAGTAGTTAATAAGGATTGAAGGTCCTTCAAATCATTGTCAGTAACTATTGTTCCTCCCCATTTGTCTTCAGGGAGAAGTATATAATTCAGATCACCAACTATTATGCAAAGTGAGACCGTATCATGTGGTTCACCAATAAACTTAGCCCAACTTGCTGGTCTAAGGTTACGATTTGGCTCCCCATATATAAAATGTAGAGAACAAGCAGTATTAGGTTTAAAAGACTGGGAGGTCCATTTGAAACCTCTTTGACTAGATTATAAGATCGATAGATCAAAGCCATCTTTCCAAGCAAGACCGAGACCACCTTCTTTTTTTTTTCCAATAGATGATAAAATAAAGGATTTTACATAGCCAAGAGATCGAAATTTTATTTCAGTGGCTTATTTTTTGCACATGGTTTAACATAAAAAGATTATATCTGGAGATTTCAATTTCACTAAATCACGTAGTTCACGAATTTCCTCTGGCTTTCCAAAGCCACATCAATTCCAGCTTAATATACTCATTGTGATTATAGGTATATAAGCATACTTAAAAAGTTCAAGATTCCTCCAGCAACTGTTTTCCATCTCCCCCAGAGATACACCGAGAGGGAAACTTCAACAGGACAAAGCCGTAAGATTTCTTCGAAATCAAAACCTAAGCTACGAGTAAACTATGGATTTTAAATACTTCAGAAAAAAGAGAGCAAAATAACAGGTTGTTTCTAAGTCTTTTGATGGATAAAATTTGAGATTTCACGTGTCTTTGAATCTTGTAACTTGGTGTCTTTAGTAGCTCTTAGTGTCTTCTATGGTCTATCCTGGTATCTCGTGTCTTTAGTGTCTGTATGAGAACAATATCTTCAAGGTCTCTTGTAGCAAAACAGTGTCTGAAAGTAATATGTTCTCAAGTGTTCCTTTTCTTCATAGAAATAACTGAGTACACAAACTATTGTGTTTTGTTAGGTGGTATAGAGATCTATACTCAAATTAGGAGGATGGGTATTGATTGTTGGAGCGAGACTGCGATTTATTTTGTTTTCCGGTATGGTTCAGTTACTTTCTGATCATAATACGACTGGTTTTATTTGCTAACGGTCAAATAACGGCTTTTTTGGTGGTATTAAACATTGTTCTCGTGACAGAAAGCACAGGGTTTACAAATAAATTTCACTTGTTAAAACACTTGTATCACAAGTTTACAAATAGATTAAAAATAATTGGTTTATATGTATGTAAACGATATCATTCTCAATATACATGGACATAAATGGTACTTTGTCTTAGATTTCTTCTGAATTACCATCATACTCACTATTAAAATTGAAGTAGCTGACAGAGTTATAAGGGTCATCATATTCAGCATCCTAGGTGCCACAGTTCTGGTAGCTTATACTGTATAAGAGTATTGGGTAAAAGATGCCCCAATAACTATTTCTCCAATATCTCATCGAGAAACTCAATTCCGTTTGCATAAGTGTATGAATTTTAGCATCTTAAATGTTCTTAATTATAATGCTAATGGCAGGAGACAGTGAGCTAACTATATATATAAAACTTTAGATTTTTATGCGATATAAATTTACATGAAATCTGAATTGAAATAACCCAAAACTTGAATGATATACGACTTATACTTCGTAAATGAAACATTAATTTGTCATGCCTAATGTTCATGCTTCATGTGACAGTCAAAAATTAATCAAGTAATGCTAACATGTTTTGGCAAGCAGAAACAAAAGTAGGTTTCAAGAAATCAAAAGTAAATCTTTTTGCTTTGTAAAAAGTTATTTTTAACACAAAATTGTTAAAAAGACCAAAATCAATAATTCCTGGGTGAAAGGACAGTTAGATTTTGATACTGTTTAAATGGACAAAAATGTAAAAATAGTCAGGATGTAAACAGTTACATCCTACCCATTTTCAAATACTTTTTCTTATTTCTAATTTACATCAGGATGCATCCAGTTTCATCCTTGCTATTTTTTAAGTTTAAGTCAGGATGAATCCAGTTTCATCGTTGCTATTTCTTTTGTGTCATTTTCACCCAAACTATTTTTTACTCGTCCATTTGAACCATGTTTTAAATATATTTGGACAAATGATCCATTTTCCGTATTTTTAACTTCCCGAGGTTATTATAACATTTGACTACAAAATTATTTTTGGCTTAACTAAGTCGAAAAACAACTTTTTATGTATTATCAAAGGACCTTTACTTTTGACGATAATAATTAATTTTAGTTAGTCTTTGTATAGGCTAGTGTTTCTTTTCCAGATATTTCCGTATTTGTTAGTAGTACATGCAGCCTTGTTTTGACTCATATTTAAAGTGTAATAATGGTTTTAGTTCATTTGTAGATTAACTGCGACCTAGGGGTTGTTTCAAATGTTCGATTCTCCTCACACAGGCGCGACAAAAGATCCAAGAAATGATTTCACAACAGTTTTTACCATCACCGCCACGCATTGGCGAAAAGCTATGAATCAACCGGAAATAACAAGAGGTAATCAAGTATCGTTCGGGAAATACACCACAACTTCCGGAAATGTTCATGTGACTACAACCTCGAATCAACTGCATCGAAACTCTCCACCGCCATTAAAGTTCTTATGGACACTATAATGTCCATCAAAAACTCAATTTTTTTTGTGAAAAGCATTGACCCAAAACCTTTCGACCTTAAACACCCAAATCCATAACCACCTGCTCATCTCCAACGTCCCCTCCGATACGACTCTGATCCGAAGGCTACTAGGCACATTCTGATCCAATGTCTTGTTATAGATTCATGGCTTACCAATTTAAATACACTTGATTAATCTTTAGTTTTACATGTTCGAGTGTAATAGACCTTTAGTAGTTTAATAAACTTTTTGCTTCAAACCCAAGAAAATATAAAAAAAATAATGGAGACAAATTAGAATTGACACATTTCCATGACTTTTTTAGCTTGAAAATTCATTTTTCGTGCATCTTTTGTTTTTTTTAATATATTTTATGTGAACACCAAAGTGTTGGAGGGCAAAACTGTCCAAAAACAAATAATACATTAGAGAAATTCATTCTTGCGTATATGTGGGGATTATACACCAACGATTCTACGTTGACGCTCGACATCACCGGGGCAAATCTCCTGCGGGGAAAAAGTGGTCCGATTCAGATGACTCGAATATTTGGATAGGAAATGCGTAAAAGTGGGTCCCATTCCCTCTGTCCCCGGGTAATTCTCCAGGGATTTTCACCGGGAATATAAATCATTTTTGATTATGGACGGTGTTTCACTTTTGGTGGGTCCCACCATTAGTGCTCTTTTTCTATATTTGGAATGCTATTTGACATCTCACTTTCGATGAGGGTCTACAGAAGAAGATGTGGCCTGGCCAAACCAATGTAGTTTATTTCGGCACAGCCGGTTTATATGTCGGCAAGCTTTTTCTTGTCGCCGCGTAATTGTTGCGGTGAAAACTGATTCTATCTATTATAGACATAATTTTCAAAACTAACTTAACGCTACCTCTCAAGAACTCTCAGAAAACTCCGAAGTTAATCCGGTGGGTGTAGAACTTGAGCTCAAAACAAAGATTAATTCATTAAATATCTAAACTAAATTCAAGAAACTAAAGAAATCAAGGGGGAATAAAACACAAAATTTTGCCTTTAAAAATGACATATTTACACCATGTTTGTTTACTCCTGACTCATCTGAGTCATCTGGATCTGAATCATCTGGATCTGAGTGAAATCACCTGACTCATCTGGATCTGAGTCGATATGTTTGTTTTGAGTCAGATCTGACTCATCTGACTCGGAAATAAGTGAGTCAGTGGTTTGGTCCCATGAATCAGGGGTATTTTGTTACCTGACTCAAATGAGTCCGAGTCAGGGGTTATGTCTGAGTCAGAGGTCGAGTCAGATCTGACTCAAAATGGAAAACAAACGGTCTGACTGCTGACTCGGTCCGAGTCAGGGGTTGACTCAGATTCAGACGCCGAGTCAGCTGCAAACAAACAAGTTCTTAGTTAG
>NW_020648763.1:0-269 GCF_003573695.1 Papaver somniferum
ACCTTTCCGGGCCTGCCAAGTTTTTGGCGCCGCTGCCGGGGATTGGTGCTGTGTTTTATCTGTGTGTTTTCTTAGCTATTTTGTATTTCATTTCATAGCATTTGCATCTGCATCTGCTTCATTTCATTTGCTGTTGGACCTGCTGTTTCTGAACCTGTTTTTCCTCTGCTGGGACGCCACCAAGGAAAAGAACCAAAACCCAACTGGGTTTTTGCAACAATATCAGAGCAGCTGGGCTGTGCTAAAAAGGTAAGCCTAAACCCATTCAT
>NW_020648764.1:0-403 GCF_003573695.1 Papaver somniferum
AGTTAAAACTGGTTTTCAACCTTTCTCTGGTAAAGGTTGAGGTGTGTTGTTATTCTTTTTGTTTACGCATAAGGATGACAACGAGGAGATATTTTGTTATCAATTCTCCCTGGACGAAGATGCCATCATATTGGAGGAGTGGATGAGAAATTGAGGTAATAATGTTGTTAGTTAATTGTTTTCTTGTTTAAAAAAAGCCTGAGTTTATATTATATATATGTATAGCTTTTGCCTAGCGAAATTTAGGTGCAGTTGATTTTTATTCCATGATGTTTGTGTGGATGTGTGTTTCAATTGATTCCTGTTAAGAAAAATTATTGTTATCTTGCTTTATTGTGTGGTATCAATCGTTTAGGCTTACAAAAGTTCGGTACAATTAATATGTTGGTGATTCAATTGGTTC
>NW_020648765.1:0-506 GCF_003573695.1 Papaver somniferum
TGTAGTAGATCGTCTAGTAAGTGGACATCCTGCCCAATCCGAATCAGTGTATCCATGTAATGAGAGTACACTGGAAGAAGACAGAAAAATACCATGTCCAATTGTACCTTTGAGATAACGAAGGACATGGTGAGCAGCATCAAGATGAGTTGTACGTGGATGCTGCATAAATTGACTTAAGTAATTGATCGCGTATGTAATATCAGGACGAGTGACAGTGAGATATAAAAGGCGACCAATTAGACGATGAAAAGAGCTCGGATCAGTTAAATCTTTTCCATATGTATGGAGCAATTTAATATGCGTGTCCATGGGAAGAGATGAAACACGAGCTCTAGTGAGCCCTGAGTCCTTTAGAATATCTAGGACATATTTTCTTTGACAGAGAAAAATACCTTTAGGAGATCGAGAGACTTCAATTCCTAATAAATATTGTAAGCGACCTAGATCCTTAATGGAAAAATGAGAGGCAAGACGTGATTTAAGAGAACAAATAAAGTTATCAT
>NW_020648766.1:0-684 GCF_003573695.1 Papaver somniferum
CTCGACCTTTGGCTATTTAAGAGCCCAAATTTCAAATTCTTACCTGGGCTTGTTTCTGAACTGTGGGCCTGAACCAAAGTTCAGTTGGGCCAAAATTTCACCAAAAACCAACAGTGAGCTTTACTCACCAGTAGTGGGCCTATTTTTCAAAAACGTAGCTGGGCTTCGCAAAACCCAACAGTGGGCTTGGTCTCCATATCCCATTAAAAACCAAATGTTTTTCTCCCATGAAAACCAAAGTTTTCCAAATGTTTCCCTAAAAACCAAAATTTTTCTTTTTCCCATCAAAACCAAATGTCTCCCGACAAAACCAAATTTTTCCCAAAAAGTCCAATCCCATTAAAAACCAAATTTTCCTGTATAAAATCTAGTAGATAGTTTCTTAGTTAAATCTTTTGTTTCTTTTGTATATATAGTGCTAATCCAATATGATCTCGGCTAAAAAATGTTGGATTTTTGCCTTGAATAACGGAGTTCTAATCTTGCTTTCGCCGAAATCGGGTATTCTCTTTCCTTTTTCTCTACTCAGCATAATCCTCTCCATATGTTGTATTATAATTCTTTACATCTTTTGAAACATTGAGGACAATGTTTAGTTTAGGTTTGGGGGTATAGAGTAGATACCACGATAATATGCCATAATTGAAAACAAGAACTCCTTCTTTTTGAAAAAATTGAAAAATT
>NW_020648767.1:0-682 GCF_003573695.1 Papaver somniferum
TTTTGGTTTTGCACGGTCATTAAAATAAGGTAAATTCAGAAATGCAATATCATTTCAAATGACCCATAAAATACCTTTGTAAACTTTAAAACACAAAACTTTTTTTTTGGAAAGAGAATGTGAAAATTAATTATGATTAATTCGTGACTTGAGGATACAACTCCAACATATTTGGGAAGATATAAAAGTGTCAACATACTAGAAATAAATCATATGTGAGTATATGAAAAAGGATTTATAGACTAAATGCCGGAAATATCAATCAATTTTTTTCTTTACTTTTGATAAAGAAGGCAGAACGACAAATAATAAGTATTAATTATAATATCGGAACATTGGAAATGATACATCAAATAGAAATTGTGCCCATGTCGCTACGGTACTGGTTAAGCCCTAGCAAACTCTACATTATAGAGAATGAAAAAATGAATTGAGCACTAAAAGAATGAGGTCATTCGGACACCGGACGAACAAGTTATGAGGAAAACAATCGAAGAAGTGCTCAGATTTACAATCGGTGGATAAGGGCTTTTATGTAAACCAATTTTGCAAAAAAAAAAAATCACAGAAAAACTCTTCAATTTTAGTTTTTTACAATCAGTACATCGGGGGACTATATCCATCGATTATGGATATAATTATTGTTTGTTTTTTTAATAATCGCACTTGTTGAGGATTGTAT
>NW_020648768.1:0-786 GCF_003573695.1 Papaver somniferum
AATGATAGATAAGTTCAAGTCTCCATATACCTTTTAGTCGGATGAAGTTCCACTGGTTCCTTGAGTAGTTCTTCGTCTTCGTAAGATGATCTCCGTGGAGTCTAGAGCTCAACTACACGTAACTATCCTAGTCCGAGACTTAGCTATAAGTAGACCAGAAATCAAGATATATACTTTTGACAACTAAATTTGACAAACAAGCTTGAGATAGCAACGCTTGCGAGTTCAACCGATCAATGCTCTAACAATCTCCCCCTTTGTCAATTTTAGTGACAACTATCAATACATATGGATTATAAAATAAATAAAACTTTGTAGATTCTCGTCCACATGCTTGATCTCCTTGGTGCTTCAACATTACATGAAAACTTCATCTTTTCCAAGTACTCCTATGATTCCATAGATGTTCAGTTCAGTATCATAGTTGTTGAACATCCGTAGCCATAACAATGAGAAAACAAAAGCTCTCGACCATTGTTATACAACGCCACAGTATTATGACACAGCATCAAAGTTCAATTGTATCACAACTTCGACAACAATACTATGGTGATATGTATCACTCCCCTTTAGTCAATACTTTCATCTCAACGTGAAAACCACCCCCACCCCCTTACATAATGATCTGAAAACCATATGTATTTGTAGTGTGAACTACACATTAATGCTCCCCCTTTTTGTCAATAAAATTGGCAAAGGTACGAAAACGGGATCCTAATGAAATTTCCATGGAGATGCTTCAAGACCAAAGAAAAGTACATATCAACTTTGTTTATATGCAATCAT
>NW_020648769.1:0-786 GCF_003573695.1 Papaver somniferum
AATGATAGATAAGTTCAAGTCTCCATATACCTTTTAGTCGGATGAAGTTCCACTGGTTCCTTGAGTAGTTCTTCGTCTTCGTAAGATGATCTCCGTGGAGTCTAGAGCTCAACTACACGTAACTATCCTAGTCCGAGACTTAGCTATAAGTAGACTAGAAATAAAGACATATACTTTTGACAACTAAATTTGACAAACAAGCTTGAGATAACAACGCTTGCGAGTTCAACCGATCAATGCTCTAACAATCTCCCCCTTTGTCAATTTTAGTGACAACTATCAATACATATGGATTACAAAATAAATAAAACTTTGTAGATTCTCGTCCACATGCTTGATCTCCTTGGTGCTTCAACATTACATGAAAACTTCATCTTTTCCAAGTACTCCTATGATTCCATAGATGTTCAGTTCAGTATCATAGTTGTTGAACATCCGTAGCCATAACAATGAGAAAACAAAAGCTCTCGACCATTGTTATACAACGCCACAGTATTATGACACAGCATCAAAGTTCAATTGTATCACAACTTCGACAACAATACTATGGTGATATGTATCACTCCCCTTTAGTCAATACTTTCATCTCAACGTGAAAACCACCCCCACCCCCTTACATAATGATCTGAAAACCATATGTATTTGTAGTGTGAACTACACATTAATGCTCCCCCTTTTTGTCAATAAAATTGGCAAAGGTACGAAAACGGGATCCTAATGAAATTTCCATGGAGATGCTTCAAGACCAAAGAAAAGTACATATCAACTTTGTTTATATGCAATCAT
>NW_020648770.1:0-851 GCF_003573695.1 Papaver somniferum
ATATTGAAGATGAAAATGAAAAAAAAAAAAAAAAAAGATAATTCTTTAAACCTGAATAAGACAAACCTGAAGAGAATTTGGAACCTTCTTTTTCTCTTCCTGATCTTTACCTTTTGGTTTATCCGAATAAGAATCCGAAACCAGATTAGATCAAAATAGATTCAGAATTCTTTTTCTAATTATAAGAGGAAGAGAAAAAAGAACTTAGTTGGTAACGAAACTGCAGATAGGAATATGGAAAGTCATAATAGAGAAGATGAGATGAGACAAAACATAACTGATTTGTCTTTTTTCGCGTGGCGGGTGACAGCATGGACAAATACCTGAATATGAAAAGACTATGCCTTTTGTTTATTTCTTTTATTTGTGTGTGAAATTCTCGGAAAAATCCAACGGTGGTTTTGGTAATAATTTTATTCTCTTTCCAACGGATGATAGTGCGTGTTTTACGAATGTCATTGTACCACAGTAATAGAATCGCAGGGTGATTATAACAGTGATGGTCGGCATCACGATTGGAGATTTTTCTTCTTTATGTAACTTTTTGTTTTTAACCCATTTTTTGTTAAAACAATAGCCAGGTGATTTGGAAAAAAAAATCATTTACCAATACCATAAGGGCTAGTCCGAGCGAAGACAACCCATGGGTAGGCAGTTGTTAGTCGGTCCAGCAGGCTCCCAAATTAGTCGCCATTTCGGCTTATTTCTATAACATCTACTCCCTCTGTCCTAAAATTTCTGTCCTCTATTCTATTTTCGTCTGTCCTAAAATTCTGTCCAGCTTCTGTTTATAGTCATATTTTTTAGTCAAACTCTCAAATATACCCTTAATTTTTATACTCACAAAACTA
>NW_020648771.1:0-445 GCF_003573695.1 Papaver somniferum
GAAGTATAAATGAATGCTTAGTTTCATAGTAGGCTTCTTATTTATAACTCATAGTCCTCAAAAATTAAAGATTAATAGATGTCACCTGGAACTCTAGAAACTGTTTAAAACATTTAATAATATACGAAAACTGGTACATTTAAGAGGATGGTTCAAAAAAATACACAGAAGTATTGGTGGATGCTTAGTTTCATAGTAGGCTTGTTATCAATAACTCATAGTCCTCTAAAGTTAAAGAATTAATAGATGTTACCCGGAACGCTAGAAACTGTTTATAGCATTTAATAATATACAAAAAATGCTACATTTAATAGGATGGTTCAAAAGAATACACAGAAGTATAGGTGAATGCTTAGTTTCATAGTAGGCTTGTTATCAATAACTCATAGTCCTCTAAAATTAAAGAGTTAATAGATGTCACCTGGAACGCTAGAAACTGTTTAAA
>NW_020648772.1:0-483 GCF_003573695.1 Papaver somniferum
AAAAAAAGAAAATTATTTAACCAGCGCCTCGGCGGGTACTAAGAGTCCTCTCACTACCAACCAGCAGACATCATCTGGCTGGGTCTTGCCGGTATCAACAACGAGAAAAAAGAAGCAAATGGAAACAGCAACTCACTATGGCTCTTGGCCCAGACAACGTCCTAGGCGTCAAGCTTGTCAGGGAATGCCTAGACGACGACGCCCGTCCTGGGCTGCAGTAAGTAGATCGAGAGGTCGTTCCGCCCCTTGTCCCCGAAGATGGGTAATATGTTCTCATACAATCTTGCTCCAATCTGACCTAGCTGGCGAGCGATCCCAGTTCACGGCAGAGAACAAAACAGCAAGCGAGCGTACCTTTCTTCGCTTCTTCTCCACCAAGCACGGAAGTTTAAGGATAACTGTAGGCCGGTGGCTACCTAAGGAAACTCCGATTCGATCGGCCCCCCGGCTGGGAGGCATCTACCTCATCCCGATCACAAGGAG
>NW_020648773.1:0-414 GCF_003573695.1 Papaver somniferum
AAGTTTCGAGTGTACATTCGAAAATACACACACGAAAAGACTCGAACGCTATAATTTAGCTCAAGAGGTGTCTATTTTTATTTGAAACATGTTAATGATCAGGACATGTTGGTCTATAGACCAACATAATCTTGATATTTTAGCCAAGTTTTGAAGCCCAGGCCTCATAAACACGAATTTTCTACTTAGAGAAGTTTCGAATGTGCATTCGAAAAATACACACTCGAAAAGACTCGAACGCTATAATTTAATTCAAGAGGTGTCTATTTTTTTGGAAATATGATAATATTCAGGACATGTTGGTCTATAGACCAACATAATCTTGATATTTTAGCCAAGTTTTGAAGCTTAGGCCTCATGAACACGAATTTTCTACTTAGAGCAGTTTCGAGTGTACATTCGAAAAATACACAC
>NW_020648774.1:0-1036 GCF_003573695.1 Papaver somniferum
AAAAAAAAAATGCCCCTCTCTTCTCCTGTTTCTGCTTTCCATCTCTCGCACGGAATATCTCCATTAATTGTGGGTTGCTTACACGAAAATCTGTCCAGAGAATGGACAAAACGTTTTAAATAAGAACATGTTAGAGTTAAAATCGTATATTTTTGATTAGCAACTTGAACTCTTCATATTGTTTAAGGCGTTTTTTTCATTCTTTGGAAAATCTTTTTCGTTTGCCAAGTCTATGCCTCCCACCATGGTTGATGTTTGATAGTCGGTGAGCAAAGCGGTGATTATCGGTTGCGGTCTGCTTTTTCTTACTAAAGCATTATTCTTTGATTGAAAGTTCATTCTAGATCAGACGAAGAGGTCCGAGGAGAACATGAGAAAATTAAGAAGCTAAAGAACGCAAGCGCCATAAGGTAGATTTTTCAAATCTACTGACAACTAGGGATGGCAATTTATCCCATCCAAATCCGATTCTCCCCTATGAGTTAGGGTTTTACCCGTATAAACGCGGAATGGGTCGGGATACGGGGAATCCCCGAAAGTAGTGATGCGGGGATGGGATTCAAGGTCCCCTCCCCATACCCGACCCATACCATAACTTATTATATCTGATTGAGGAACTTTTTTTAGAAGATAGCGAAGAAGATCATGATGAGATGATTAACATGGAGAGATGGTAAGTTATGAGGAACTAAGAAGTAAAAGGAACCATAATACTTAATTGTGGATCAATTGTTTCCTTTATTTTACAGTTTTAGTTGGTTATTATAAACTTAAAATTTTAAAACGCATTTCTTAGGTTAGTATCATTGGTTGAACCATTATAATTATTTTTGCGGTCCGCGAGTTATAACTCCAAAGGTGTCACTATCCATATACAAAAACTCCAACAAAACAAATTGTCCACAAAAACCCCATTTATTATAAATTGTCTATATTACCCTTCTAATTTAAATCACCCCAACAAAAACAAAAATCAACCACACTTTAATTCTTATTATATTGTCACCCCCAACAAGAAAAACATCAATAAAAAAGT
>NW_020648775.1:0-850 GCF_003573695.1 Papaver somniferum
TACTATGATGGGTCACGAAAATGATTAAGTAACTTTGTTGGATATTTACTCTCAACAATTCTCCGCATTTTAAAACCTTTGGCAGGAGGTCTCTTACTGCTAGATTGCAGGTTATCACTTTAATGAGACAATCTTCCCATCGTTAGGGGGAGATAAGAAAAAGTATTTTCTAAGGGAACGACATGAATTGTCGTGATGCGTTCCCACTGTGTCTCATATTGATTATTGTACTCCACAAATGTAAATGTGAAGTGACAAAGAATAATCAATTTTCAGAATGTACACTGATGTCGTTAAAGTGACAAGATCACACATACCAGCTGCAAATATTCCTGCAAGGTTAGACTAAGGTGTTGCAACTACACTTGGTGGAAGTGTAGTTTAGGCCATGGCTCCATAAAGGAAGATGGAGAGACCACCAGGTTCGATCAATGCTCACCTAGAAAGGAAGTAGATGAGTAAGGCACAACCTAATTTGTATCATTAATGATATTTGATTGTCTCTGACTATGTCCATGAATCAATAATGGAGGACGCTCCGAAGTTTTAATGATTCTAGATAACAATGAAATCCTGTACGGATTATGAGAATACACATGAGTCAATGGAAGGATCATGCGTGCACAGTGATGATATAATCCATAAATAGTTGCTCTATAAGTAGAGCACAATGAGATCGAACCATGCTTTATTTTGATTAATTTCAAATAAATAGCATATTTGGCCTACACAATCCAGGTAGAACTTAGTTCTTTGGTAAATATACGGGTATTTGGTGTACGGTAGTGCTAACCAACCAAGTGTAAAGCCTATTGGACATACATAATTAATTTGTCATAAAGCATAATGA
>NW_020648776.1:0-775 GCF_003573695.1 Papaver somniferum
GAAACCCTATTTCTTCATATTGTATGCGTACCAGGATCCGAAATTGAAACCTGGCCGCGAGTGGACTACTCTGAGTCAGAAACTTAGTAAGAACGACGAATCCATCCATTTACAGGTAAGATTCCTTCGGAATATTCTACGAAACCTTAAACAAACCATATTTTTGCATATTGTATGCATACCAGGCTCCGAGATCGAAACCTGGCCGGGAGTTGACTACTCTTAGCCAAAAACTTGGTTAGAACGACGAATCCATCCATTTACAGGTAAGATTTCTTCGGAATATTCTATGAAACCTTAAAGAAACCCTATTTCTTCATATTGTATGCGTACCAGGCTCCGAGATCGAAACCTGTCCGCGAGTTGACTATTCTATGTCAGAAACTTGGTAAGAACGACGAATCCATCCATTTACATGTAAGATTCCTTCGGAATATTCTACGAAACAGTAAACAAACGATATTTCTGCATATTGTACGCATACCAGGATCCGAGATCGAAATCTGTCCCCGAGTGGACTACTATAAGTCAGAAACTTGGTAAGAACAACGAATCCATTCATTAATATTCCTTCGGAATATTCTACGAAACCTTAAACATACCCTATTTCTGCATATTGTATGCATACGAGGCTCCGAGATCGAAACCTGGCCCCGAGTTGACTACTCTAAGTCAGAAACTTGGTAAGAACGACGAATCCATCCATTTACAGGTAAGATTTCTTCGGAATATTTTACAAAACCTTAAACAAACCCTATTTATGCATATTGTATGC
>NW_020648777.1:0-921 GCF_003573695.1 Papaver somniferum
TCCGTGGACGTAGGAAAACCATGCCGAACAATGTTAAACCTGTGTCTCTTTATTTGTTCTCCAATTCGCCTCCTAACCCAAAACACACATCAAATAATCGATTCAATCGTGTTTCGTTCCCAAACGTAACTTTGGGTACAAATAGTGCTGAATGCTAAGATCAGAAGTTGTCTAGGAACATGAACGTTGTAAACCCTAATTTTTTGTTTAAAAAATAAAAAATCCCTGGAAAGCACTGCAACACTATCTTCAAAACCAAAATTGTATCCAACACCATCGACACCACCATAGGAAACAAAAACAAAGAAACGTCATCAACAGAAGCACAAAAACACCAATAAATTACCTAAATCACCTGCTCCTGTCTTTCCCGAACGATAAGGAGAAAAAAATTGGGTCAAAAGAACGAACTCAAACCAATTAAACAAACGAAACTAAGAAAAACCTTTAGAATGGTACGGTTGATCCCTCATCTTCGCCACCAACCAGATCTTTTAGATTTTATTAATAGTTTTAGAATTAAACCAAATGGAAGAACCTAAAAGAAAAACCCTAGATTAGTCATGTTTTTGAAACACATAGATTAAACACAAACAGTACCTGAAATTAGTCACCATACGGCCTTTTTATCTTGAGCAATGGGTATTACCGATATCTTTAACCAGATCCCCCCAAGTTTCCAAGACTCCCTGGTTTTCGGATTTCATTAATCACGAAGAATAATTGTAATGTGCTTCTACCATGGGCGACTAATTCTACCATAGGATAATCAACCTGTCTACTTATTAACTGGCAATGAAAGAAACTCTCAACTATAAAAATATCGTTTCCCATTCAAATACTTGTAGTCGTCGCTTGATTCAATGTTTCTGAAACTCTTTGATTTAAACTGTTTTCTGAAGGGGGAAGATTACGGATTTC
>NW_020648778.1:0-716 GCF_003573695.1 Papaver somniferum
CGCCAAGAAGAACGGGTCGTTCAGGTATTCGAAGAGGCTTCTCCTTCGGTGGTTTTTATTAAGGACCTTGAATTAGCTAAGACCTCGTCAGGCAGAAGCACAAATACTGAAGAAGTTCTTACGAAAGAAGAAGAGGAAACTGCGAAAGTCGAAGGGACTGGTTCTGGTTTCATATGGGATAAAAGTGGACACATAGTGACCAATTATCATGTCATAGCTAAGTTGGCAACTGATACGACTGGACTTCGGCGTTGCAAGGTATTTCTTGAAGATGCACACGGGAAAAAGTTCTCCAAGGAAGGCAAACTTGTTGGTTTTGATCCCACGTATGATTTGGCGGTTTTAAAGATCGATGTCGCCGAAGGAAATTTCAATCTCAAACCTGATCTTCTTGGTACCTCTGGTGATTTATGTCGTATCACCAGAGGTACCAAGAAGAGCAGGTACCAAAGTTCAGTATCCTTCTCTCATCTGTTTTAAGAGATTCCCAACATATCATAAGATTTCCGTTCTTGGAAATCCGCACTTTTCCAAATCCAAAAAACAGATGGAATTCTAGGATTTATCCTTGGGGCAAATACTTTTATGCATACCTCCTCTAGCTGATCCACACCATACTCTATTCTCGTAAGATGATACACACTAGCTAAGAGTCCGCCTGGTGCTACATCATAGGCACACTGAGAGCGTAGATAATTGTAACCATATACATATGA
>NW_020648779.1:0-406 GCF_003573695.1 Papaver somniferum
ACGAAAGTCTATCCGGAGAATGAACACAAGGCTTTAAATAATTTTGTTAAAGTTAATCATCTTTTCTTGATGAGCAACTTGAACATATCATAATTATCTAAAGCCTAGTCTTCATTCTTTGGAACATCTTTTTCGTTACATCATTGGTATCGGCCATGTGACGCGAATTTTATGCTTCCATTCTGCATGCAAATTTGCTGGAGCAAAGTGGTGTTTGTTGGTTGCAGTCAGGTTATTTTATTCTTTTACCGGAAGGTAATTTTAGATCATATGAGGAGAACCAGCGATCAAGAAGCTAGACAAGGCAAGCATGACAAGGTAGATTTTGTAATCCTGCTGCGAAACCTGCATGTGATTTTATAGTTCTCTGTAACAGTTTACATATATATATTTCTATACACGTGTC
>NW_020648780.1:0-425 GCF_003573695.1 Papaver somniferum
ACGAAATATATCAGAATTGAACATCACAGGTTCAAAGATTACTAGAGTTAGACCTGAGTTTCTCGTTCGGATGAACTGAAAACGAAATATATCAGATTCAAACATCACAGGTTCAAAGATTATAAGAGTTAGACCTGAATTTCTCGTTCGGATGAACTGGAGATGAAATATATCGGAATCAAACATCAAATGTTCAAAGATTACTAGAGTTTCTCGTTCGGATAAACTGAAGACGAAATATATCAGATTGGAAAATCACAGGTTCAAAGATTACTAGAGTTTTTCGTTCGGATAAACGGAAGACGAAATATATCAGAATTGAACATCACAGGTTCAAAAATTACTAGAGTTAGACTTGAGTTTCTCGTTCGGATGAATTGGAGACGAAATATATCAGAATTGAACATCACAGGTTCAAAGATTAC
>NW_020648781.1:0-770 GCF_003573695.1 Papaver somniferum
ACGAAATGTGTAGACTTTTTTGAGATAACGTATATAAAATTCTACATTTTTATGAACTCTTTCTTTTTGTGTTGGCTTTGTCTTTCTATTTGCTTCAAGATAGATGACATTTGTTAGGATTTGGGTTCGTTCTGCATGGTCTTTCATCCTTCTTCTATTGTGAAATTTGACTACCTTCATATTTTCTTGAATCAACGTACATAGAAATGCAATTTTTACTAGACATATTGCCTTTAAACATATTAATTGTAATTACAATACATTTTTCAAACTTTTTTTGTCAAAGATGAGTTTATCTAATTTAAAATTTAGTCTTAGAAATCAATTTCCGACTCATAACGAAGTGTGTAGACTTTTTTGAGTTAACGTATATTAAATTCAACATTTTTATGAACTCTTTGTTTTTGTGTTGGGTTTGTCTTTCTATTTGATTCAAGATAGATGAAATTTGTTAGGATTTGGATTAGTTCTACGTGGTCTTTCATCCTTCTTCTAGTGTGAAATTTGACTTCCTTCATATTTTCTTGAATCAACAAACATAGACATGCAATTTTTACTAGACGTATTGCCTTAGAACATATTAATTGTAATAACGAAATGTGTAGACTTTTTTGAGTTAACGTATAAAAAATTCAACATTTTTATGAACTCTTTCTTTTTTTGTTGGCTTTGTTTTTCTATTTGATTTAAGATAGATGAAATTTGTTAGGATTTGGATTAGTTCTGCATGGTCTTTCATCCTTCTTCTATTGTGAAATTTGACTTCCTTC
>NW_020648782.1:0-426 GCF_003573695.1 Papaver somniferum
CATACTGATTTCTCCACCTATCCTCGAGGAGGACGAAATTTTTGTCCGGCATTCACAAATTTAAAAAAAAGTCTATCCCATTTTAACATTATAGTTCAAGATAATATGTAAAATGAAATAAGCTTGTAATGACTATCAAAGTTTACTCTAAAGTAGTTATAGATTTAAGATGTTTCCTCGAGTAAGATAGAAATGTCACTCGTTGGTAAGGTGGCCGAAGGGCACAAATTTTTTTTAACAATATTAGTGAATAACTATGATTTTTAAGTTAAAAGTTTAGATTGAACAATTTGATTCTCTATACACAGAAGTTATACAGAGAGAAGGAAAAAAAGAAAGAAAAGAAGAGACGGTGAAGTTGTGTGACTGCGAACCAAGAAAAGGAAAGGATTGAGAGTAAAAAACATACACATTTATGCCACGCAA
>NW_020648783.1:0-611 GCF_003573695.1 Papaver somniferum
AAAAAAAAAAGAACAGTTAACAAAAAATTTAAATGGTTAAAGATCGATATATTAAGACAAACCACTGAAATTCGGTACTCAAAAATTCTGGCAGAACATAATAATTCACTTGAAGAGATTTTTTTTTTATATTTTTTTTTCTTGGAAAAGATAATAATATTGAAGAATACACAAGCGTATGCAGGCGAATACAACTAAAAAAGCGCAAAAGATCAAAACAAAATTAAACTAACAAAAAAGAGCATCTGACATTGGAACAAAATTATGCCTCCACTATATATATTTTCCTTGTGATTTTCAGCAAGATTATTAAACATTTCTTGCTTGAAGAGATGCACGGAAGCAAATGTCCTAAATCCTTCTATTAATCACAATTTGTCAATTATAATATCACTCCCATCTTGAACAAACTATTTGAAGCTCATAGTTGACAATTCCTTCACCAATATGATAAACAATTCAGGCATACTATGATCAAAGAAATGAGATTTTTTCTTGCTTTAAAAAATTTAAAAACAAAATCAAAGCAAAATCCATCAACTGGAGTGTAAGTTAGATATGTATCTAATTCTGACCTAGCTACCTGCTACCCATTAACCTTTAAAAACTTT
>NW_020648784.1:0-439 GCF_003573695.1 Papaver somniferum
GTTAGTTTTCAAAACTAACGATCGAACGAACATACGTTTTCAAAAACGAGGGTTTTTCATAAAACTCACACTAATATACACACATGTATATAACTTCATCATGATCAAAGCATGAACAACTCATGAGGATCATAAACATCAGCAAAAAAAAAGGACCTGGGCGAATCGGCCGGAAGTTGGCCAGCGGCGACGGCGGCGAAGCTCCAGCAAAAAATTTTTTCCTCCACTCGTTGCTGACGTGAAGGTGATGGAGAGGTGATGAAGGTGCTGGCCGTGTGTGAAGGAAAAAAAAAAGGATTAATCCCTTTTATATCAAGTTTATTTCCAAAACCTAATTTTCTAAGGATTTCCTTATTGGGCCCGACCCGCGAATCCTAACCGACCACGGACTCGTCATCCAAACCAGCGGTTCAACACCAATTTATGCTCATCAAACGAT
>NW_020648785.1:0-624 GCF_003573695.1 Papaver somniferum
CTAAGAATTGCTACGAACCAAAATCGCAGGCATTAACAAATTTGTCTCACACAGACAAGTATATCAAAGGATCAATCTATCTCCCACAGAAAAACCCTAAAGTTTTTGTTCTGTCTTTTGATAATAATCAAGGTGAACAGGAACCAATTGATAATACGGTCTTATATTCCCGAAGAACAACCTAGATTAATTAATCACCTCACAAAAATCTTAATCGTATGATAGGGAATCAAGATGTTGCAGAATCATAAACAATGAGACGAAGATGTTTGTAATTACTTTTTATATCTTGCCTATCGGAGAAATCAAACAATCTGAAGCCAATCAATATGATTGTACTATTATGAAAGAAGACGCAAGATCAGATCACAAAACTACGATAAAATTAGTATCGGTCTGGCTTCACAATCCCAATAAAGTCTTTAAGTCGTTAACCTGGTTTTAGAAAAAGAAAACCAAAGGTTAAAGGATAATCAACTCTAGCACGCAAACTAGTATCACACGTAAGGTGTGGGGATTAGTTTTGCAGAGTTGCTAGATGTCCCCTTATATAGCCTTTCAAATCATGGTTTTACCTTAGTTACAAAGCAATCAATATCCACTGTTAGATGAAAACCTGATTTA
>NW_020648786.1:0-517 GCF_003573695.1 Papaver somniferum
ACGAAGAAATTACGGCCAAAACAAGTTTACCGAATATCGACGTCTACAGGCAAGTATGCATACGGGTTTGCAAACGAATTTTCATAACTTGGAGCAGTTTGCAAACTGGGTATGCGAATTTAAACCCCTGGATTTTGATTTTAAATGATGGTAGCATACTTGGTATGTGTACCATGAAGTCCAAACATCTCTAACTAGTATTTTCAAACCTGAACATTTAAGAACCTTAAACACATATCAAGTTAGGTAGAAAAGAACGATAAGAAAGGTATGTGAATCATTATAAGTTCTCTAAGCAAATAAAATCACAAATCTTTCTCAAGTTTATAGACATACCTTTTCTACAGCCTTACCAAACATAATCTGTGCGCCCTAGTTGTTGTGCTTCCCTCACCGTATACATAGCAGGGCATTCTTGGTGAGGATGCACTTTCAACACACTCAAGTTGTGTTGAGGTGAACAATATCTTGCTCACCACAAGTGACTTTTGGATTATCATGAAAGAGATCGCTTTTA
>NW_020648787.1:0-693 GCF_003573695.1 Papaver somniferum
AAAATTCGTGATGATTCACACACCCAAAACAGAGCACGTGTACTGTAACACGAGCAAAATTGAAGTTCTTGTGTGCATGGAGGAGTTCTACTAGCGTTGAAAGAGTGTTGAGACGTGGAGAAGGCTAACTAGAGCGTGCAGGATCAAATCTAACGTGTGTAGAAGCCAAAAATGGAAATTATTGTTAAATATGGGCAGCAAAGAATAATCGAATTAAATAGAAAATATACGCAATCAATGGTCGGATTTCTTGCTCCAAAACACTATAAATACAAGTATCGGTCATTGGGAAGAGTCTGTCGAGAGTTTGGGGAGGTTTGGAGGCGAGCAGAGAGGCGCAGGAGGAGTTGCAGAGAAGTTACCTGCTGCTGCTGCTGCCATTAACACGCCTGAAGAACACGAAGAACGGACTCGCAGCAGCAGTCGTTCATCAACAGTGAAATCGACTGTCGCATGGGGGTCGTAGTTCTTCAACGACAACAGCACCTCATCTCTGTCGTTGATTCTGGACGCCTTCTGTGGGTCACAGAGTTCTGTTTTAATCAATTTCTTGTATTTCTCTTCACTGTAAAACACTTTTGAGCATCAATGAAATATTTTGAGAGCATTTTTACTATGATGAGTTAAACCCCAACACTGGGGCTACGGAGGAGGCCGAGCTTCATAAATGGGTAATTTTATTAATTCTTTTTA
>NW_020648788.1:0-707 GCF_003573695.1 Papaver somniferum
ACGAAGAAGAAATGGCTGATCGTACATTCAAGGATCTAGCTTGTCATAAGCTGGATACACAACAATGATGTATCCAAACTAATTCAACCTTCGAGATCAAGCCGGGGTTGATTAGAGAGTTACCAAAGTTTCATGGCATGGTGAATGAAGATCCAAACAAACATCTTATGTACTTCTCTACCATAGTCATGGCTATGCTTCCACCGGAGACTAATGCGGATGGAACAATGTTGAAAGCTTTCCCGTTCTCTTTGGCGGGCAATGCTAAGGAATGGTTGTATTATTTGCCTTCCGGAAGTATCACCACATGGAATGGGATGAAGAAACTTTTTCTCGAGAGATATTTTCCTGCCTCAAAAGCTACTCAAACTCGCAAGGAGATTTGTGGGATGAAGCAAAATGTGGGAGAGTCATTGTATGAATGTTGGGAGTGATACAAGAGATTGGTGGCAAGCTGTCCACACCATCAATTCAGTGACGTCATGATACTCCAATACTTCTATGAAGCTCTCCACTCAAGTGATAGATCCCTTCTTGACACTGCAGGTGGTGGTGCACTAATGAACAAGACGTTGACCCAAGCTAGAGAGTTGATTGAAAGTATGGCTGCAAACTTGCAACAATTCTGCACAAGAGAAGAAACAACGGTTAGGCGAGTGCATGAAGTTAGTGATTCATCATTATACCTTGAACAAAGGATGGGGGAG
>NW_020648789.1:0-561 GCF_003573695.1 Papaver somniferum
GTTCACACGAAGGAATCTTATCTATATTGGTCCAGTTTTCGATCTCGAAGCCACTTTGTTTATCGAATTTGATGAAATTTAGGGTTTGGTTAAGGTCTCGGCGAATATCTACATGGAATCTTACCCGCAGACTGTTGGATTCATCGTTCATACGAAGGAATCTTATCTATATTGGTCCAGTTTTCGATCTCAGAGCCACTTTCTTTCTCGAAGTTGATGAAATTTAGAATTGGTTATGGTCTCGGCGAATATCTACATTGAATCTAACCGACAGACTGTTGGATTAATCGTTCGCACGAAGGAATCTTATCTATATTGGTCCAGTTTTCTATCTCGAAGCCACTTTCTTTATCGAAGTTGATGAAATTTAGGGTTTGGTTAAGGTCTCGGCGAATATCTACATGGAATCTTACCCGCAGACTGTTGGATTCACCGTTCATACGAAGGAATCTTATCTATATTGGTATAGTTTTCGATCTCGGAGCCACTTTCTTTCTCGAAGTTGATGAAATTTAGGGTTTGGTTAAGGTTTCTGCGAATATCTACATGGAATCTTACCCG
>NW_020648790.1:0-385 GCF_003573695.1 Papaver somniferum
ACGAAGGCGTGCGACGATCAACGACTACCCTTCCATCGTGGATGCAAATCCTAGCCGTCCAAGGTCACCAAACAACACATGGTAACCTTTGGCCCAAAATCCTAGTTTTGTCCACGCCAAACCGCGCTAAGGCATGCCATGCCACATGTGCCAATGGCATGCCAACCACCTTGCCGCGCCATACCATGCCGACCTTCCCCATACGGCTAGCAAAACGAAGGCGTGCGACGATCAACGACAATCCTTCTACCTAGATACAAATCCTAGCCGTCCAAGGTCGCCAAACAACGCATGGTAACCTTTGGCCCAAAACCCTAGTTTTGGCCACGCCAAACCGCGCCAAGGCATGCCATGCCACATGTGCCAATGGCATGCCAACCACCTT
>NW_020648791.1:0-337 GCF_003573695.1 Papaver somniferum
GTTGGTCTTGCAAGTCTTTATTCCGACTACGAAGTCTGTCATATTTAACTTTCTCACTGAAAATGGTACTATCAGCTTCTGAAAGTTTCCGATGACATTCTTTAAGAAGATTATTAGCAACTGGATCAACATGGAACACTTCTTCGTCAGAATCAAAATCAGTATCCGAAATAATTTTTCCAGAAGCTAATGCAACCTCGCCTATGAGCTCTTGAGGATTATAATATTCAGGTCCATCATCAAGAGTAGGAAAATCTGCTGCATATGCCGATTGTCTACGGCTCCAGCTAGGACATACTGAAGACAAGTGCCCGAAACCACGACAGTTATAGCATTA
>NW_020648792.1:0-471 GCF_003573695.1 Papaver somniferum
ATTTTTCAAACTTTTTCTGTTAAAAATGAGTTTATCCAGTTCACAATTTAGTCTCAGAAATCAATTTCTGTCTTATAACGAAGTGTGTAGACTTTTTTGAGTTAACGTATATTAAATTCAACATTTTAATGAACTCTTTCTTTTTGTGTTGGCTTTGCCTTTCTATTTGATTCAAGATTGTTAGGATTTGGATTAGTTCTCCATCGTCTTTTATCCTTCTTCTATTGTGAAATTTGACTTCCTTCATATTTTCTTGAATCAACGTACATAGAAATGCAATTTTTACTAAACGTATTGCCTTAGAACATATTAATTGTGATCACAATACATTTTTCAAACTTTTTCTGTTAAATTTGAGTTTATCTAGTTTACAATTTAGTCTCAGAAATCAATTTCCGACTTATAACGAAATGTGTAGACTTTTTTGAGTTAACGTATATAAGATTCAACAATTTTATGGACTCTTTCTTT
>NW_020648793.1:0-1096 GCF_003573695.1 Papaver somniferum
CAGGATTCGGAAGCTAGTAGTCACTTTTACATGGTCGTTTTATGGATCCACTATAATCTTTAATATGCTTGATCACGAGGTTATTTGTCCGAAGATTTTCGAAAGACTGTCTTTCCAGAGTTCACATAATACGCAGTACAGGGTGTGTAGTTTGGTCTTGCATGGGTAGAGACGTGGAGTACTGTGCCAAGCCAAAGCTAGGGGGTAGGAGCAACGGGGGCTCATCCGTTTTCCTCTAAACTTCTGTTTTGGCACTTCTATTTTTGGCTTTTTTCGATTTAGCATTTCTTAGGCCGTAAAAAGAAACCGCATCTAAAAACCATCTTTTTTGGGTGCAACTTGTTACAGGGAAATGAAAATCTTTTTTTCCTGATGGAAAACGAATAAAAAAATTGACTTTCCAAATAAAACTGATTAAGTTATGCCACCAAAGGCGGTTGCATAACGGGCTAATATTTTACTAAAAACTTTTAAGATATTTTCGGCAGTGCTATTCAACTCCCTATTCTTCTCCCTATAATCTAAACCCCACATTAGGAGAATGGTGAACCCCACCTGAACCTAAATGCGAATCTCGACATGGATATGAGGCTTAGATTATAGGGAGGTGAATAGGGAGGTGGAGAATAGGGAGCCAAGTAGCATTTCCGAAAAAAAAATACTATGGTTTTAACTTTTTATTGAGCTGGTAATATTTTACACAAAATTGGTTAAAAAGACCAAAATCAACAATTTCTGGGTGAAAAGGACATTTAGATTTTGATACTGTTTAAATGGACAAAAATGTAAAAATAACCAGGATGTAAACAGTTTCATCCTACCCATTTTCAAATACTTTTCTTATTTTTAATTTACGTCAGGATACATCCAGTTTCATCCTTGCTATTTTTTAAGTTTAAGTCAGGATGAATCCAGTTTCATCCTTGCTATTTTTTTGGTGTTCATTTCACCCATAATAATTTTTACTCGTCCATTTGAACCATGTTTTAAAAATATTTGGACAAATGACCCATTTTTTGAATATTTTATTTATTCAAAATCCGCAAGAGACTCCCAAGTCCCATCTAACTGCGCGTCAATAATTTGTGATGTTGTA
>NW_020648794.1:0-741 GCF_003573695.1 Papaver somniferum
AAAAAAAAAAGATAAATAATTATAATTACCTTTGATATGATTCACATGAATAATTTTAATGCTATGCAGTACATAATTATTCGTGTTAGGGTAACAGAGTTTGATTTTTTTTTAAAATTTTTACAGCTTCTTGATATAGAGAATAGGCTAACCAAAGACATCATCCCTATCATCCCGAACCAATAGCTTTGATTCAATGGAATTCCTCAGAGAAAGATCATTAGCTTTGCTTCAATGGAATTCCTCAGAGAAAGATCATTAACCCATCAACAATCTTGGAATAGCTTTGCTTCAATGAAAACGAAGAAATCGTTTACCTCGTATTAGCCACGGATGCTTTCGAACTTTCAGTTCTTCCAAATCAAGTTATGACTAATCTTACCTTGGATAACTCGTTAACAACTTTTGTAGGTTGGACATCTTTTGATAACTAGGAAGGTGACCCAGCATAAGAGAGAAGTTTACAAACAAAGAGTTCTAAGTTTAGGACAAGCTACAGAAGTTGGATATGATGTTAGAATGCTACAAGATTATCTAACAGTTCATGACCCAAGTGTAAGACTTTTAGTTAGAGTCTCACGTTCACAGAATAGACTCTACAAGACAAGTCTCATGATTGGAAGGCCATTGTGTCTGAATATGAGACTGGAAGATCAGACATGGAAGTGGCATGCAAGATTAGGACACATAAGCTTTAGAACTTTAAAGGCAATGTCTCAGAACAAGATGGTTCGAGGGCTA
>NW_020648795.1:0-980 GCF_003573695.1 Papaver somniferum
AAAAAAAATAATTACTGGTTCGGCTTATATTTCGAAAATCGTATGAGCCGAACATCAATTTGTTATTTTTTGGGTTAAAATATTGTTATTGGTTCGGCACATATTGAGAATATTGTAATAGCCGAACCTCGTAAATGTGCTAGGTTCGGCACATATTATGATTATCGAATACGCCGAACCCCTATGCATCTCTATCTGTGACTAGGTTCGGCTTGAAATTTCATGAAATTTCATGCCGAACTGTTCATATACACTTACAGGTTGATTTTGTGAAGAACAGTTCGGCTAAAAGCGCAACTCAATTTTGAGTCGAACCCAACACTGTAACCGTCATTTAATCGATGAAAAACAACAAATAGGAGATTGGGTTTGTAAAACTTACTTTCTTATCCTCATTTCCGGAGATGGAGATGCAGTTGGTTCAATTGGTGGTTCATTTTCAGTTTCTACACCTTCATCTTCAATTGGTTCTTCTTCTTCAATTGATGGATTAGAAGACGATTTGGTTTGCCTAGTCCCTGCTTTTCTTTGTATGAGTCAGGTTGAGTTTTATCGACGACCAAATTTTTACGAATCGATAATTAATCACGATGATGAATTTTTTTTTCGCAGGAGGGAGAAGAGTTCGCTAGAGGAGGAGGAAGAAGAAGAGATGTTAAGGGAAACTGATTTTGATTTTTTAGAAAACTGATTTTATATTTTTGTATTAAGGGTATATAGGTAATTGAACTACCCATAGGGTACTCCTTATAAGTTCACCCAAGATGGGACTATTGTTTTGTATACCTAGAAAGACTTAGGTATGCCCAAAATCAGGGTTCATATAGAGGGTCCATTTGTGTTATTATATACGGGGCCGGATTTAATTGACTAAAGTATTACCCATATGGACCAAAAAGTGTTAGAAATCCATAAGTGAAATATTTGTCATTGTTGTAAAACTAGAAAATAGAGAAGGAGACATAAAGTAGAGGTGGAAA
>NW_020648796.1:0-337 GCF_003573695.1 Papaver somniferum
GCTTTTCGGAAAAAATTGATTTTTGCTTTTCAGACCTTAAATTCAGGTCAGAACTGGACGAATGATGGTTCATTAGAAAGCTTACAGATCATAGACCAGTATCACATATAAGAATCCAAAAAATATTTCGGTTAATTTTAACGGAAACTAAGCGTGAACCGCTACCTACGCTTTTCGGAAAAAAATGGTTTTTGCTTTTCAGACCTTAAATTCAGGTCAGAATTGGACAAATGATGGCTCATTAGAAAGCTTACAGATCATAGAACAATATCACATATAAAAATCCACAAAATATTTCGGTTCATTTTAACGGAAACAAAGCGTGGACCGCTACCTA
>NW_020648797.1:0-532 GCF_003573695.1 Papaver somniferum
GTGATAAACTTTTGTTGCGCCAACACTAGGGCATCAGGAGAATAAAAGGAAAAGTTATTTCCTTTTGTTAAGAAAGGAGAAGAAAACGAATGTAAGAGAGAGAGAAAGTGAGGCACCAAGAGGGGAATGAACCCTAGAAGAAAAATGATGGTAATCAAATCAATAAAATAACTCTCCTTATGGAATTCATCCGTGGACGTAGGCTCAATGCCTAACCACGTTAAATTCTTTGTCTCTTTGTTTTCATTCAATACGTTTATAAATCTAATTTTACCCTAATTTTCAATAATCATCATCAAATCATCTTATTTTTGCTTAAAAGTAATTTTTGGATACAAATATTGACGCCGACTAAGAGGAAAAGATCTTTCCACAACCAAAGAAGTCATTGTTTGAAACATGAATACCCAACTTCCATTAAATCACGGGTATTTGCGGGAACTTGAAAAGGGAGCAATTATGAAAGAAGGGTTAAGAGAGAACAACAAACAAATGAATAAGGCTTCAGTTATCACAAAAACAAGCTAAGTTT
>NW_020648798.1:0-265 GCF_003573695.1 Papaver somniferum
ACGAATTTCCAGACTTATAGTGGTCCGATCCTGGCCAGGTTTCGATCTCGGAGCCAATATCTATTTCGAAGTTGACGAATTTGTGTGTGTTTAGGGTTTCTGAGAATATTCAAATGGAATCTTGACCGGAAATTGCTAAAGATTCATCGTTCTTACGAATTTCCAGACTTATAGTGGTCCGATCCTGGCCAGGTTTCGATCTCGGAGCCAGTATTTATCTCGAAGTTGATGAATTTGTGTGCGTTTAGGGTTTCTTAGAATATTC
>NW_020648799.1:0-541 GCF_003573695.1 Papaver somniferum
TAATTATCAGGACATGTTGGTCTATAGACCCACATGATCTTGATATTTTAGCCAAGTTTTGAAGGCTAGACCTCATAAACACGAATTTTCTACTTAGAGCAGTTTCGAGTGTACATTCGAAAAATACACACTCGAAAAGACTCGAACGCTATAATTTAGCTCAAGAGGTGTCTATTTCGATTGAAAACATGCTATTGATCAGGACATATTGGTCTATAGGCCCACATGATCTTGATATGTTAGCCAAGTTTTGAAGGCTAGGCCTCATAAACACGAATTTTCTACTTAGAGCAGTTTCGAGTGTACATTCATTTAATACACACTCGAAAAGACTCGAACGCTATAATTTAGCTCAACCGGTGTCTATTTTTATTGGAAACATGCTAATGATCAGGACATGTTGGTCTATAGACCCAGATGATCTTGATATCTTAGCAAAATTTTGAAATCTAAGCCTCATAAACAAGATTTGTCTACTTAGAGCAGTTTCGAGTGTACATTCGAAAAATACACACTCGAAAAGACTCGAACGCGATAATTT
>NW_020648800.1:0-276 GCF_003573695.1 Papaver somniferum
ACGAATTTTCTACTTAGAGCAGTTTCGAGTGTACATTCGAATAATACACACTCGAAAAGACTCGAACACTATAATTTAGCTCAAGAGGTGTCTATTTTGATTGAAAACATGCTATTGACCAAGACATGTTGGTCTACAGACCCACATTATCTTGATATTTTATCCAAGTTTTGAAGCCTAGGCCTCATAAACACGAATTTTCTACTTAGAGCAGTTTTGAGTGTACATTCGAATAATACACACTCGAAAAGACTCGAACGCTATAATTTAGCTCAA
>NW_020648801.1:0-583 GCF_003573695.1 Papaver somniferum
ACGAATTTTCTACTTAGAGCAGTTTCGAGTGTACATTCGAATAATACACACTCGAAAAGATTCGAACGCTATAATTTAGCTCAACAGGTTTCTATTTTTATTGGAAACATGCTAATGATCAGGACAAGTTGGTCTATAGACCCATACGAACTTGATATTTTAGCAAAATTTTGAAATCTAGGCCTCATAAACAAGATTTGTCTACTTAGAGCAGTTTCGAGTGTACATTCGAAAAATACACACTCGAAAAGACTCGAACACTATAATTTAGCTCAAGAAGTGTCTATTTTGATTGAAAACATGCTATTGATTAGGACATGTTGGTCTATAGACCCACATGATCTTGATATGTTATCCAACTTTTGAAGGCTAGGCCTCATAAACAAGAATTTTCTACTTAGAGCAGTTTCGAGTGTACATTCAAATAATACACACTCGAAAAGACTCGAACGCTATAATTTAGCTCAACCGATGTCTATTTTGATTGAAAACATGCTAATTATGAGGACATGTTGGTCTATAGACCCACATGATCTTGATATTTTAGCCAAGTTTTGAAGTCTAGGCCACATAAACAAGATTT
>NW_020648802.1:0-661 GCF_003573695.1 Papaver somniferum
AAGTAAGTTTGAAAAGACCTCTGTCTCAAATTAGTCGGCTTTAAATCATTCACTCTAAAGGTTATTTTAAATAAGTACTTTTTCGTTCCTAAAAAAAGACTCATATTGGCCTTTTCAAGTTGGTCTATTTTTTAGGCTAAAAGAAAAACGTAATGGTAACTTTTTTCTAGAACAGATATACAATATAAATATTTTTATGTAAATTTTGAGTTAAGATTCCAATAAAATGAATAGTGAGTGCTCGCGCATTGGCACGACATATTGCGTTTAAGGATTTAACCTTAGAATTTATTCGGCATTATACTCAATTAGTTGGAAATACGTTCGAGGTGTTTTCTAATGTCTCCATGGTTTTTCCATAATGCCCTTAAAGCATAAGGTGAACGATTAAAGACGACAACACAACAATATGTACTGACGCCCATGACGTAGAAAATAGTACATAACTGATAACTCCTAGAATTGACCAATTTCTTATCTTAAATCAGTGTAATTACAGATTCAAACAGTCAAGATTTTCATTAACATTTTTTTTACGCTTCACCAAAACCTCCTTTTCTTCGATATCAATCATCCCTTGCAAAAAAAACTCGTAAAAACATGGTTATTCAGCTATAAAACCATCAATTCGGGTTACTAAAGAACATCGTTTTCCATCAAA
>NW_020648803.1:0-799 GCF_003573695.1 Papaver somniferum
ACGACAAGTTATTTGCATAGCAAGTCTGCTAATCTGCCCAGACGATCAGTATGCTTTCAAGCCATGCTGCAGCTGCCAAAGATGTTGTCCTCTTTAAATTACCTAATCGGACACTGTTTGTACTGCGGTTTTACTGTACCTTGGTAATTGTTGTGTGTGTGGATGGATTTTTACTGTAATAATCGGTGTGTGTGGATGGTGTGGTGTTTGATTAATTTGATGTAGTTTTGATTAATTTGATGTAATTTACTATGTATATGCCCATGTTTGTAGTTTCTCTACCATAAATTTGAAGTGCCTTGCCTGTTTTTGTTGGAAACAATATTTATTTTAAAGTTTTTAACTAAATAAAATTAATTTATTGTTTTCTTTGTGAATGAAACATATTAGTTTCACATTGTGGAGTTTTCACTTTTTAATAGTTTTAAGAAACTATATAAATTTTTTAGTTCCATATCGGGGAATTTCTCTTGTTAAGTTGTATTTGTCAATTATATAAACAAATTTACTACTTTTGTAAAATCAATGGAAAGGGATTCTATATTTTTTTAGAGAGACCCCTAAGGAAAAAATATTTTCTATTATTTTCTTTAGCGTTTGCGATTTTCCTTAAGGGTTTTTCGGAGTTGCAAAGCTCAAGTTGAGAATCTACTACATGTGCTAGTAGTAGCGTGGTAGGGTGTTTTATCTTGGAGATATCCGTCCTGTGAGGGCTATAGTATCACTCTAAGGTGAATCCGGTCGCTAATGTCTTAAGGGAAACGTGTTGAACACGTGACTCACCCTGTTTTTGCAAAAA
>NW_020648804.1:0-443 GCF_003573695.1 Papaver somniferum
CATTTTAGGGTGATTCTACATCAACGACACAAAATGAGATTTCAGAAGATATTCCCTTCAATGGAATTTGCATAGTAACCTCCCCTTTAGGCTTGTTAGCAGTACCATTAAAACCATATATCTTATATGTTGATGGTATAAGATCATCATATCATCCACCCATGGTTTTATAAGTATGATAAAATAAGATGTTCACAGAGCTTCCAGTATCGACTAGAATTCTATTAATTGCCCATGAATCTTCAGCTTCATCATCCTCATGTTCTTTCGGTTTTGGATTAATTTCTAATTTTATTACCAATGGATTGTCATGCAGCTCTTCTCCTTCGGGAATTTCTTCTGCAGTAAAAGAAATGATCTGTTTCTTCCATTCCTCTAGTGGCGAGATTTTCGCAATATTCATAATTTCTCTTCCATTATTATCTCTTGCGAACACTCTACTC
>NW_020648805.1:0-7613 GCF_003573695.1 Papaver somniferum
TTTTTTTTTTTTAAACTTTTGTTAAGGGTCACCGTTGTTATCTATACAATTCAGTCCTGCTCATGTCCCATATTTTTTGGGATATATTCATCACAATCACAATCCATTCTTTATGGATATTCTCGGAACCTTTCCGAAATCATTTTTCATTCAAGAAAACTTTCTTAAACAGTTACACGTCTATCACTATATCTCAGTGACTTTCTTCTAATCAAACTCATTATCTGAGTTTTTTGGTATCGACCATAACCTAAGTTTGTCCCGTTTTCTATCAAAACCTAAATCAGGGTTTACTTCCTCTAAATGAGGTTTTCAATTCATTAATGGCGTGTTGCTAATATTCTCATATGTACTGTTCGGAGTTATTAGTAGATGTTTCACGTTTAGCAATATTCATTAAGTGTAAAGCTTCCCAGTACATGCAAGTTCAATTCCGAACTGCTCGATTCATTGCTAGTACAAAGCTAAAGTGATTTACGTAATTGTTGATTGTTCATGTATCAGAACATGAAGTCAAATTCAATCTCTGAAGTAACATCTATTTATATTATTACCCTTCTTTTGTGATTCTACTAAGAAAGGTTAATAACTGATCAAAGAGGTTTATTATCGTGTTTCAATATTTTAATTTATCCGAATATATCATCCATTTTCGGATATCTTAAAACTTCTAAAAATATATCCATAATATTATCTAAGGGTCGTAAGTTGTGCGACTTCTATTCTCATTTTCAATTCACATAGTCTATGACTGTGTTGTCTTATATTCTCAAACCAATATAAAGTTTGTGATTATTCCATTTTTTTTTTAGTCCAGCCCAAGACTAAAATCATTGTTTTTAGATCCTTGTTTTCATATCACAGGTTCTAATCATCATCTTTTCTTTTTGCAATGGGTGTCATCATCTAACACCTTTATCAGAATGCCTAATGACTCTTATGGTTAGGGTAATTACAAGCATCTATTATCCTTTGCTAAGACCACTGAATTCAGTTGGTACTGTTCCACAATTGTGGCCTTTATTCTTAAGATCAGAAGATTGGTTTTGATCGATCAAATCGATACCTCATTATTTTTAATTAATTTATGCTTTTCCAGCATCAGTTCCAATCAAACTTTACTTAGAAGTTCTGGTCATAATTGTTATTCTCAACAATTGTTTCCATATCATTTTAAATTTATAATCATCCGTTATTTGAGCTGAGACTGGAGCTATCAATGCTATCATTCCAGTTTTATTTTGTACATTTGTTTTCACTTAGGAAAACACTTTCTTAGACAACCATTATTCATTCAAAGTTGTTGGTTTGTCTATCACGTCTTTTCTTGGTCAGTAATCAACTAACCAAGCTCATTAAAGCCATTTCACTCCGGCAAAGCCCTTTTGAGCCCACTAGGCAATCGAGACCACATGCTGTTGTAGAGAATGTTGTTTTTGCTGCTGCCGTTGCTCATTTTAACTTCTATTCAGGTGAGGACCGTGGTCGACAATGGAAGTTCGTGGTCGACAATGGAAGTTCGTGTCACAAGATTCTAACCAAAGTTTATGATTCTTTTCAAGATATTTTTCAAGTTGAACACTACAAATTTTTCCGTGTCCAACTTGAGGGGGGGTGTTGGAATATTCACAATATATCCGGAAGATTTAGTCAGCTAGCTAGCTGGATAGGCCTAGTCAAAAATATGTAGTTTGTTAGTTTGTTGCTATCTTTAGGTTTACTGTTTCTATCTTCCTATATAAATAGGAATCATTGTAAATGTATAATTATCCCAGAATGATCAATCTCTGGAGATCAATAATGTTATTCACCCTACGGGGTTTTTCAGTGGATGTAGGTCAGTGACCGAACCACTTTAATTTTCCTGTCTTCCTTACTTGTGTTTGATTGATTTTGTATGATCTATGATCCCTCGATACCCATAATTTATTATTCTTCACCAACTTAGAGCTCCAAATACTCATTAATGGAGTCTCAATGTAATCCAAATGTAATTTCAACAATCATAGTGAACCCTAACCCCGTGGATGTAGATCAAATTGATCGAACCAGGTAAATCTTGTGTCTTATTTTACATTTTCATCATTTTTATCTTCATTCTCATGTTAAATAAGTTTAGATCTAGAAATTGTTAAAGGGGTATTAGTTGTGGGATTTCCTGCAACTATATTTTGGCGCTAGAAACACTACCTGCTACTTGTTAAATTGAAGAAGATCCTAAGAAATTACCTATTGTTAAAGTTGGATTCAAAGAAGTTAGCTACTGTTGGTGATGGATTCCATTGGTTCTGTAAGCGGTAGGGGCGAAAAAGGAAATAACAACAGAGAGATGCGAAGGTTCCGAGGAATAGAAGCCGAGATGAAGAAAATACAGCACTAAGCTAAATCAAACAGGATCTTCACCAATACTGGTATAAAAGGATGAATTTTTCCTCTTAACTCTACCCTTTATTATTAACTTTCAGATCTGATGGTTTCTAAACAAAAATTTTGAAAAGATTTTAATCATAACCTGTTTTCATTAAATTTCGAATTTTATTCAAATCATGATTTGAAACGAGTTTTCATCATAGATATACAACGTACAAACTTGCTTAGCAAACCCGTATGATTGATTTCAAAAGAACTGAGAAAAAAAAATCAGATTGTTTGGGAATTTACATATCAATCATCCAAAACTTGATGAGTAAAGATTATAGTTAACCTAACTTTTTCTTTGATTGGTGGTGTTATAGCAAAGATTTAGAGTCCTTTCGTGAAAACAGATGAACATGAAGACTTAAAGGTTAATCGATGGAAGCTGGTCGCCCTCACTGTGCTGTAACAACACCTAATTTCGCGTGGAGAAAAAGAAAAACGAAAACACCAAAGGCAATAAACGACAGAAGGAAACGCATAAACTGGAGGACATTAAATAAGAGCGGTTCTATCTCATGCTTGTTGTTTGCAGCTAAGACATCGCATAAGGAAAGGAAACTCAAGGACAAAAATGGACCAGGCGAAGAAAACTTCGCAACAAATCAGAGAGGGATCTTTAAGACAATGATATGAACAAAAGAAATATGACGATGTAAATATCTAGGCGAACAAAGAAGTACATGCGAAGAAAACTGCAAAGACAACGCAACCCAGAAGTGCTGCTGTAATTTCACATAAAAGGAAGAAAAGCTCAAACAAAGGAAAGGAAGGACAAAGCAAATCAAGAGCGTTAAAGTGATATCTTAACTCTTATGTGATATTGTTTTGCAGCTTCTCTGCTACATCAATCAGTTCAGTGCGAAGGAAATAATAATAAAACAGATGAAGAGGAGAAAAGAAGCAAAAAAAAAGCTACAGCGCGAAGATATCATCCATAATCAACAGCCTGATGGACTAATTCACAATGCGATAACAGCCGCTAGAGGACTACCGCACATACCAAAGAGCAAATCAACCCATGCGGATTCAATTCGGAAGAGGAAGGGAAATATTGACACACACAAAATCGGATATTGGCAAAACAACTAAGATTTGTAGTCAAGAAGCAATAGATTGATGGGCGAAAGAATACGCAGGAAGCAGAGAACGAACTAAGGGCGGAATATCGCCTGTGCGCGAAGAAGAAGAGATGTCACGGATCAAAATAAAAATCCAAGAACAGCCAAAGCTGAATATATAGGCAATGAAGAGTAAGGAAGGGTGAACGTATAGGCAACAGTAGAGATGCCTACTCCATCATCAGCTGAGGGAGAAGAAATGAAGATTTACCGCAAAGGAAATAGCAGCACGAAAAGCTTACATTAACCACAAATGCGAAGAGAATGCAGGGTACAAAGATGACGAACACGAACGCGAAATTATGAGTGTGCGGAGTTTCTTGGAATGCATAATACTATTAGATATTATACTTGTGTGAATTGTTTGTGTGTCACAAGTATTTGTGTTTATGTGTAAAGAGTGTGTAAGGTCAACTATTGACAACTATTGACTTGACTATTCTTACAAATTAATGACTGTATGATTAGTATTAAAAGCTTGGTAATAACCCTGTGAAGGTTATCTCTTTTATCAATAAGAAAATAAAGTTCTCTCATGGTATCAGTCCTTCGATCCTGAGTCATTCTTATCAATTCTGCAATAATTTTTCACACAAAACGTTTTTAAGCAGAGACATTAGAATCACACATCTTTTACAATACTTTTTCAGGATTTAACATCCTTTATAAGATTCTTTATTAATCTTTCTTCAGATTAAATTTCAAGATCTGATTCTTTTACAACAATTTCTTGGTGCTTTGGGTTCATGTCATCTACAACAATCGTTTACAGGAGAAGAAAGAATATGGGTTCTCAAGCAAATTCCGCTGCTCAAATGGGTAATGATTCTTCTGGATTTACATTTCCCTTTACTGATATTTCCAATTTTGTTTCTACACAATTAGGGCCAAATAATTTTTTGTTGTGGCGAGATAAGATGGAATCAATTCTTGTTTCTACTGATTTATATGGCTATGTTAATGGTGAGATTGAACAACCAGTGAAACAGATTGAAATTGATGGAGTTTTAACATTGAATTCACAATGGGTTTTGTGGAGGAAAATTGATTGTTTTGTAAGTAGTTGTATGAAGGCCACGTTTACTGATTCTGTGTCTGGTGATATATTGGGGCTTTCCACTGCAAGAGAAATTTGGGAATTTCTTGAAGTAACTTTCAAGAGTCAGTTCATGGCTAGAAAGAGTATGCTAAGGAATCAGTTACATAATGTCAAGAAAGGAAATATGACAATACTTGTGTATTTGCAAAATATCAAGACCATAGCAGATTCTTTAGCTGCTATTGGAGAAAGGGTTAGCAATTCTGACTTGACTATGTATGTATTGAATGTATTGGGTAGAGATTATGATAACTTTGTTGTAGCTGCTCACAATAGAAAAGTTCCATATACTTTTGCTGAGCTAAAACCAAGACTTCTCAATCATGAACAGTGGCTTCTAGAACAACATCAAGATTCTAGTTTTGTGTTTGAAACTCAACTTCCTACTTCTCTGTATAGTAGGAATGGTAATTCTGGTAATGGAAGAGGAAAGTCTAAGAATATTTATGGATATAAGAATGCTCCTGGGAATGGTTCACATGTAATACTTCACATGTTGTCTCGTACTTTACATGTAGTTCATCACATGCAATAGGATCTCCAAAGATCGATGAATCTAAGTTAATTGCCTCGTTAAAACTTCGTCAGGAAAAACCCATAGGGATAAAACCTGAACTAAAGAAAAAGAGTACAATATTAAGTAAACTTAGAACATAGTTGGATGTTTATACGTTGCTTCACAACTCCTGAGGCAGAAAATCCTTGTGGGAAAGACAATAGCCTTAGTTGGGAAATTAATTCCCGGTGTTTGTTGTTTTCTCATTAAAAACCTTGCCGAGCAAAAAAACCCTGTGGGAAAAGTAACCTCGGTGAAGGAAAAGAGTTCAACACACCATTAGATGCTCCCTCTGATGTCAGACAATTTTTATTAGTCTAATGCAGTCAAAAGGAGTTTATCACACATTACTTTGGTGATTTGAATGTTTATAAGACCGTGTTGTTGATTCTGTAAGTTACATTGCTTAACAGACTATCGCGTTTCATTTCTTTGATTCAGATATTTTCATTAATATCAACGGCGATATTTATGTCTTCAATGTTCAACCTACTTGATGTGTGTTGTCTCGCTGAAAACCTTTTCGAGTAACAAAACCCTTTGGAAAAAACTATTCTCGATCGAAGGTAAAAAGAGTACAACACAACTTCAATTTCGAAGTAAAATATGTCGACATCATATCCTTGGATCCTCCCCCTGATGTCGGCATCTCCCCCTGATTACTTTCAGAGTTGTACCAGACAGTTCCTTTAGTCATGTACTTTTCGAAACTGAATACCGGTAATTACCGAGAATATAGTCTATCATATCTCCCCTATAATTACTTTCGTTGAAGAAGAGATTATTGTTCCTTCATAATCAACAACTTTTGGATTGCACTTTCATTAACATTCCTTTTTATGTCTTTGTAGGGATAAAACAAACTCATGTCAATGGTTACTTTTAAGTATATGATTACGTTGTTTATACCATTCAATTGACGTTGTGTTGGCGCTGAGCTATATCTAGCTAACAAGTTCACTGAGAATGTAACATTTGGTCGAGTACATTATGCTAAGTACAATAATGCGTCTATTGTACTTAGATAAGGGAAATTCATTTCCCGACACATCCACGTCATCTTTATTTAGACGAATTGGTCATTTACTTACAAATGAACCTCGACTAACCATGGGAGTGCTAGCAGGATGCATGTCCTTGTTAAATTTCCTGACAACTTTAGACATATGCAAACTGGTGTAATAATATACCACAAGGTCAAATTTTTCATATCAAATTCGGATTTCAAATATCTTTTAAGGTCTCTTATTACATCAAAAGTACCCATCATATCCGTACCATCGACATAGATAGCTACAATTCCAAATCAAGAACTTTATTGTGAATACGCAAGGAAAAATAACTTACTTGTCTATCCCCTCCAAATCAAATAACCACTTAGACGGGTATACCACTTCCGCCTGATTCCTTCAATCTATAAGTGAACGTTCCATCTAATTGTAAACGCACTCTGTGGTTTAGAGTTACTTGATTTGGGCAACAAAAGTCTAACAAGTACTTTTGTAAATATCTTCTATCTCTTGATTCTTTCTGAGATACGTAACAACCACATGCATATGCTGCATTTAAAGTCCTTTTGAAATTATCAAGATAACTAAGTAGCGGAACTCTATAACGTTCATTACAAGAGAACAATTCCAGGGCTCGGTGATAAACCTCGCGCCACAAGGAGAGTCTTTGTACTTTAAGACTACTTTCTTCTCATTATGCTTTATAACAAATTAATTATGTATGTCCAATAGGCTTTACACTTGGTTGGTTAGCACTACCACACCAAATACCCATATATTTTCCAAAGAACTAAGTTCTACCTGAATTATGTAGGCCAAATATGCTATTTATTTGAATTTAATCAAAATAAAGCATGGTTCGATCTCATTTTGCTCTACTTCTAGAGCAACTATTTATGGATTATATCATCACTGTGCACGCATGATCCTTCCATTGACTCATGTGCATTCTCATAATCCATCAGGATTTCATTGTTCTCTAGAATCATTAAACTTCGGAGTGTCCTCCGGATTGATTCATGGACATATTCAGAGACAATCTTATGAGATGATTTCTGATGATATAAATAAGTTGTGCCTTACTCACCTACTTCCTTTCTAGGTGATGATTAATCGAACCAATTGGTCTCTCCAACTTCCTTTATGGGGCCATGGCCTCAACCAAACTTCCACTAAGTGTAGTTGCTACACCTTAGTCTATGGTGTATATCCCTTATTGAGGATTCGTAACCTTGCGCAGGTAGGTTTGCAGCTGGTATGTGTGATCTCATCGCTTTAGCGACATCAGTGTACATTCTGAAAATCGATTATTCTTTGTCACTTCACATTTATATTTATGGAATACATGAATCAATATGAAACACAGTGGGAAACACCACGACAGTTCGTGTCGTTCCCTTAGAAAATACTTT
>NW_020648806.1:0-2159 GCF_003573695.1 Papaver somniferum
TAAGTTCGGCCTTAAAGAACATAGTTTGGCCAATAACTAAAAAAGTTTGAGACACACGGTGTGATGTTCGGATGAAAACCTATACAAGTTAAATCAGCCGAACTGTATTGCATTAAACTCCGCCAAGCTTACATGTTCGACTGAAAACATTGAGCAGTCAAATGTGCCGAACTTCGTTGAACCCTAGTTCGGCTGAAAATTGAATTACTAATTCCAGCCGAACTGATCTTCCACATAGCAAAAAAAATAAGAAAATGCCTAAGTTCGTCTGTTTTGTCGCAAACTTTTGGTCCGAACCAACTTTTGATAATCAAAGAAACTTTATTCTATCGATCAAGCTAAGCAATAATGGTCAAAATCTAGATGGGTTTTTGTGAAATACCTTCTAATATACATTATCGGGGGTTTTATGGAGGGTCTTCGACTGCTGGAAATGGAAAAAGAAAAAGAAAGAAAGAAAGAAGAATGAATAAGAAATGTGTTGAAAGAATAAGGATTGATTCTAGGTTTGATTAGTTTTAGTTTATATTTTTAATTTAACTAAGCGTATTTCAATAATTTAATTTATTTTAGTTTAAGTTCTTAATTAAATTGAAGGGTATCTAAGTAATTTAATGTAATTAAAAGATAACCTAGTAATTTTGGTATGCTTAGACACCCCTTATAAAGATACCTTAGATGGCATCATCATTTAGTATGCCTCAAAAATATTGAGTATTCCTTAAAACAGGTTTCATGTTCTTCTGATGGGGACAAAGTAACCATCGGTAGGCTATTTTTATTCAGGCCTAGACGTCATATTGATTACGTCCTCATACCAAAATTATTGGAGCCAGATGATGATAGTAGTTAGCAGTTCTCAAAGAACGACACATGCGTGTTTTCTCAATCGACTATTATCCAAACCTAACCATAGTCTCAACACTTATTCGACGAGTGATCTCGTTTTAGAAAACCTAGGCCAAACCTTAGAAGAACAAACATAATCATGTCCTTCAATTAAGAGTGTTGGATATTAAGTGTAAGCGCAGAGTTAGAGATTTTAGTTTTTCTCCAATCTTTTGAGTTTGTCATGTAGTCAGAGGGGAAGCCAAAAGTTGACTAACCCTGGCTCTGCACCCCCTAAGATCCCACAAATCATATAAAATCCCCTAAAATTTATTTTATTTTCTGTATTTAGCCCACCTAACGTGCAGTTGCGGAAAATCCCACAACTACACCCATTGTAATGATAATAACACAAAGCTTAAGTCATCTGTATCAACTCAAACATTAATGATATTGCTCACCACTTTGACACTAGAATGATCTTCACGAACAATTTGTATTGAACATATTGAGTTCTTACAATGATTTCAAGATGAACTTACATACAACAATGGAGAAATATAAGATGAATGTTAAGTTCTAAAGATGTTATCTATGTTCTCTAGATGATTTCCTTAGTACTTCTCTCTTCATTGATATCTCTCTTTCTCTATCATTTTTGAACTCATATATACGAAAATATGACTAGTAGAATACAACTGAGGATCACATGCAAGATCTTGTTAATTGATCTTATTTCAGTTTGTCTTATTCGCCAGGATTTGGGAAGATGTCGCTGTCCTTCGCGCTACTTTTCATGTCTTTCACACAACTCCTTTTAGACCGATCTTCGTTCTGTATTCATCGTGTAATCATCTCTTCACACTCTTTCTTCATCGAAGTGCTTCTAATCTTCGCCTTGCTCTTTGGTAATCGTGATAGCTTCGTATTTAGGGTTGTTTTATCTAGGCCGGGCGAAGTTAAGTTACGTCTTGTGCAATATTTCTCCCCTACATTTGTTTATTCTCGCGTTGTTCTTCTGCAAGTGGAACAATTCGAGAATTCTTGGTCAATCTTCTTGTCAGACTTGTCTTTTTGATTTCTCTTTCTTACCCGACACACTTCCGCAATTTCCACGTAACTGCTACACGTGTTGACGGTTTTTTCCTTTTCAAGCGGCACGTCTTTACTGCTTTTCTTCGGATAAATATCTAGGACGGAGGTAAAAGAAAATACTTTATTTTTCTACCGTCTCCTTCCTCTGTTCATCTTCTTCTTATTTCAAGTTCTTCTTTTTTCTTTCAAGTTTTTTGAGTTTCTGACTTCGCTTCATGGCGGACCAAAACGAGTCT
>NW_020648807.1:0-475 GCF_003573695.1 Papaver somniferum
ACGACATTCCCCACAACTCAGGATTCAAAACCAAAAAAGTGAGTTTTAACTTTTGGTATGAATCATCAATCCACTGCATGTGTAGAAAGTGAAGATCTGTATGGATTTATACGATTTAAAACAAATTTAAAATGATTAAAAAACATAGATCTATTCTGTATCATCAAAATTATAAGGACTTTACATTAAAATTGCATATATCGGCAAATCATTCACGAATTCAAACAAAAATAATGAGATCTTGATAAAATCGCTTCAAAAAAACCACATCAAAACCAGGATCAACTCAAAAACTTACATCAAAATTCCAAAACGCAAAGATTAAAATTCAGATTTATCACCGCTTCAAACAGATCTACTTCTTCTAATAACAAACACGCAGATAATTTAATTAGTTTTTGCTTCTTGAAACAAAAACTAATTAAATCAATACCTGGGATATCTTCTAATCAACTAAAAATCCAGATTAAATTGA
>NW_020648808.1:0-521 GCF_003573695.1 Papaver somniferum
GACTATAACTTCAGACGAAGTTTATTGGGTGGGAACACCTAACCAGTGAAGGGCTCCATTATGAAGCACACCGGAGAGTCTTCTTTTAACATTCAAACGACTATTGCTGCCAGGAAACATGTAACGTTCTGTGCATTGAATAGTTTTCCATGATTTGGACCCTAAGTTATAAATTCTAAATTCATTATCCAAAATTCTGACTAACTTGTAATCATCGATGTTGCTATCATATCCGAACCCATATCTGACGCAGTAGCTTGATTCACTTGAATAACTGAGTCGTTTACAGGAACTTCAATGATCTTATATTCACCAGTTAATGGATTCCAAACACAAATACAACTTTTCTCATCAATACGCTTTCTACCACTAGAAATACCCAAGCAAATCAAGCCGTTACAAGAACCCACAGCTACAAGGGTTTTAATATTCTTATCCCAAAATGGGTAACCAACATGAATAGCTCTATTACCTACAACTCTTGATGATGATGCTGATTTTGGATCATAATTTATAGAGTA
>NW_020648809.1:0-534 GCF_003573695.1 Papaver somniferum
CATATATGGGGTAAAAGGCCGTACGACTCCAAAGATTTATCCAAGAACAATTGGATGGTGAACCTAATCAACTTAAGTGGAGAAGGCTGGCACAATAATCATCATGCCTTTGAGTTCTCCGCTCGGATACGGCTCGAATGGTGGCAGCTTGATATTCCATGGTATATTATAAAGCTGTTGGAGAGCCTTGGGTTAGAAACAAACGTCAAAGTCCCTACCGAAATTCAGAAACTAAAAATATGTTTTAAAAATCAATAATGAGTTTCATCTGTATTGTATCTTTAATAAATAACTTGGTCTAGCTTTTCAACCTCTAGCAAAAAAAGGAAGAACTCAGGGGACCAAGACTCACTCACCATCATGTATATCTTATTCTGTGTTTAATAATAGGGTTACTTTGTTTTTGGTACTCAAGTTTTGACCAACTTTGCTGTTTGGTCTAACATTTGTCCAGCTTGGTGTTTGGTACTTGGAAATGACGTTGACCCGCGTGGACTCGGTTTGACCTTGACATCTGTTTACTATTTTTTTTTT
>NW_020648810.1:0-1291 GCF_003573695.1 Papaver somniferum
ACTTCGCTAACTCCCTCAACCAGTTGCACGACTTACTCACATTTCTCATCGTGGATGAACACACGTGATGTAGGCCGCCAAACTAAAACCCTAATTGATATCCCCCATGTGACGTGATTGATGTCTCACCAAAGTGGAGTCTGCGAAAGCAGACGTGTATTTGATTAGTCAGTCGTTGACTTGATTATACGATGGGTCTAGGTTTTGTTTAGTGGAGCATTCTAGTCGAATTCTCTATGATTCATGAATTGAACATGTCTCTGGGACGTGGTTCTTTGAATGAATGATGTTGATAACCTGAGCAAATATAGCTCCAGCAATTGATCAATAAATTATTGAATATTAGTATATGAATCGAGCGACTGAGCAACTATTTCCCATTCGATGAAATACTGAATATTGATAGTTGGATCAATATTCGATCAGACGAGCAAGTATTGCTCGTTCAGTGAATTATATTGAATATTGATAGTTGGATCAATATTCGAGCAATCGAGCAAGTACTGCTCATACGATGAATTGTTGGTAGCATGACCAAATAAAATATTAATTTAAAATATTGTTAGCTGGACCGAATATTATATAATTAATCTGGATGTCGATTGCTGGATCAACATAAAATTATTAGTGTTTGAACTTGCTCAGAATTATGATTGGTGGAGCGTTTGTTCGAAATCCTAATTTTTGATCAATTGTTCCTCAATTGATGAATTACTGAAAATAGGTCACCGAGTAAAGGAGGGACCAACCACATGGGATGATGAACGAGCATGTGGCTCCTAAGTGCTTGAGTGAGCGTGCTCCATGGTCCTTTGCTGACCGTTTGGTGAAAGAATGATCAAATGCTGGTGTTGATCATTTTATTAGAATAATGCTCATGTGAGCGTTAGGTAGTAAAACCTAATTTATGGAGAGTTGAGGGACCGAGCAATAGGGCATGAAACCGTCCCTTGATGGTCGTGGGACCAGCTACCAGTCGTTTGAGCGAGTCCCAAGTTGGTTGAGAGAGTTTGGACCCAATATGAGCGATTGCTGGCAAATTATGTCAAAATTATGAAAATATATGGGACCGGATCCTTGCAAGCCTTAGGGCCGGCCTTGGTCGACCAAGGAAGCATTCCCGTGTCACCATGGTGTCCGTGTCTCAGACGTGAGAGTTTTGGTATTTCTGACGATCGTTCGAGCAATATTTTGGATTTTCAGAAGAGTTTGATCTTTGACTGAAACTCTCAATTTTGCTCGAATGATCAATAAGAACTTTGCTCATGCGACAGATAAATTTGAGAATATT
>NW_020648811.1:0-1279 GCF_003573695.1 Papaver somniferum
CCTAAAGACAAGTCCGCGTCGGCGGTGCCAAAAATTGATGGTATATTTCAATGATGTTGTAGTAGTGGTAAATAGGATTCGAACTCTAAGACTTGTGAAGATCAGAATTTTTAAATTTAATAAAATTATATACAAAAATATTAACAATGGACGAGAGGTATTGGGACTAAGGATTTAGCCAAATTCCATTCATGTGAGTCAAGTAATAATTCCATGCAATTATAGTCCAAATATCAAAAACATGGACTCTTATTCTTTGCCAAAGGTAGATTTTTAAAAAACAATGAATGTAAATCACAAGCATGATGTATTAAAAATACAAAGACAAAGCATACATCATCAAACGAAATCATACCCATTCAATAAAAATCATAAATCAATTAAATTAATGTAAATAGTAAAAAAAAAGAATTATAAAATTACCACATGCACGAAATAGGGCTTCCTTCGTCGTCCCAGTGTTGGGTTTAGCTCCTTATCATAGAAACACGCTCAAAATTCATGTTTATTGCTCAAAGGGTGTTTACAAAGATGAAAAGGAGAAAATGGAATAAAACAGGAATTTGTGACGCAAAAAATTGTCACTAAATGAACGATAGAAGAGAAGTGTTGTAGTACCTATTCCACAGTCGCTAGAAAGGTGTTACAAACTGTCGAGTATATGCGACAGTTTCCAACGACTTTCTTCAACAGGTCTTTGTTCTTCGTCTTCTTCTTCCCTGCACAGCAGAGAAACTTCTCTGCAATTCTTCCTCTCGGCTCTGCGGTCTCCCAAATCTTCCCAAAACTCTCGACCCCCCTTTTTGTGATACCCCGGAACCTCTTATATACTCGACAGGGCAAAGATATTTCGCAATAACTCTCCAAAATCTCCAAAAATATTTCCTTCCATCCACGGAAATATTTCCTGTAATATCTTCTTAACGCATCTGTGGCAGCATATCTCCATCCAAACACGTTGTTGCACGTTCCAAATGGTGTAAAACACTACCAGGCCATAGGCAGATCCTTAAATAACTCGTGACAGGTGAAATAATTCCCGTGAACTCCTCCCGTTTAACCAACTCCCCTGTTTTCTTCAACTCGTCGATCTAGCCAATTCTGATCCAAACAAACACCCATAACAGTTTCCTATGGTCATATCACGTCAACCCATTAATATTCAGGGATTTAGTCGCCTTATAACTCGATCAAAATCTCAACCTTAATTATTTTAGGTGAATAACACATTTTCCCGCCAATTTTCTATTTTGAATTTTGAGAATAAAGTGACCTCCCC
>NW_020648812.1:0-466 GCF_003573695.1 Papaver somniferum
AGTTCATCCGAACGAGAAACTCGGGTCTAACTCTAATAATATTTGAACCTGTGATGTTCAATTCTGATATATTTCATCTCTAGTTCATCCGAACGAGAAACTCAGGTCTAACTCTAGTAATCTTTGAGGTTGTAATGTTCAATTCTGATATATTTCGTCTTCAGTTCATCCGAATGAGAAACTCAGGTCTAACTGTAGTAATCTTTGAACCTGTGATGGCCAATTCTGATATATTTTGTCTTCAGTTCATCCGAATGAGATACTCAGGTCTACCTTAAGTAATCTTTGCACTCATGATGTTCAATTCTTATATTTCTTCTTCAGTACATTCGAACGAGAAACTCAGATGTAACTCTAGTAATCTTTGAACCCGTGATGTTCAATTCTGATATATTTCGTCTTCAGTTCATCCAAATGAGAAACTCAGGTCTAACTTTAGTAATCTTTGAACCCGTGATGTTCAATT
>NW_020648813.1:0-494 GCF_003573695.1 Papaver somniferum
TTTTCCTCGTCGTTTCCTTTATATGGAAATCAGAGGTCAGGGAGCCATTCCCTTGACTCGTACTGATGAGAATCTGACTCCACGAGAAATTGAACAAAAAGCGGCGGAATTGGCCTATTTCTTGCGCGTACCAATTGAAGTATTTTGAAATGAAATGCGAAGAATTAATGTTTTGTTAGCATGGGGGGAAGGAACAGAACTAAGGAATATTCATTTTATATAACTCATGCTTCATAGAAATTTTCGATCGGATAGAGTCGACGAAAGAGATGGTTTCCTTAGTAATTTACATATTAAAAATGCCACAAAAGAAAACATTCACTACCCTCACATATCTTGCATCTATTTTATTTTTACCCTGGTGGGTTTCTCTCTCATTTAATAAAAATCTGAAATCCTGGGTTACAAATTGGTGGAATACTAGGCAACCCGAAATGTTTTTGAATGATATTAAATAAAAGAATCTTCTAGAAAAATTAATAGAATTAGAAGAA
>NW_020648814.1:0-301 GCF_003573695.1 Papaver somniferum
GTTTCATCCAATCTGATATATTTCGCACCTCAAACCTCACCTGGACGAGAACATCGGGTCTATATATGGTAATCTTGCAACATGAGTTCAGTAATAGGTTGCAGTTTCATCCAATCTGATATATTTCGCACCTCAAACCTCACCTGGACGAGAAAATCGGGTCTATATATGATAATTTTGCAACATGGGTTAAGTAATAGATTGAAGTTTCATCCAATCTGATATATTTCACACCTTAAACCTCACTTGGACGAGAACATCAGGTCTGTATATCGTAATCTTGCAACATGAGTTCAGTAAT
>NW_020648815.1:0-294 GCF_003573695.1 Papaver somniferum
ACGAGAACATCGGGTCTGTATATGGTAACCTTGCAACCTAAATTAAGTGATAGGTTGCAGTTTCATCCAATCTGATATAATTGACACCTCGAACCTCGTCCTGACGAAAAGATCAGTTCTGTATATGGTAATTTTGCAACCTGAGTTAAGTGATAGGTTGTTCTTTCATCTAATCTGATATATTTGACACCTCGAACCTCGCGCGGACCAAAACTTCGGGTTTGTATATGGTAATATTGCAACCTGAGTTAAGTGATAGGTTGCAGTTTCATCTAATCTGATTTATTTGACACC
>NW_020648816.1:0-259 GCF_003573695.1 Papaver somniferum
AAAAAAAGTAATGCATAAGACATTATGCAGCTAAAACAAAATAATGCATAATGTCTTATGCACTAAACAAAATGATGCAGAAGACATTATGCACGTGCATAAAAATCCACAAATCAGAAAAGTGAAAAAAGTAATGCATAAGACAATATGCAGCTAAAACAAAGTAATGCATAATGTCTTATGCATCTAAAAAAACTGATGCATAACCAGAAAAAGTGAGAAAAGTAATGCATAAGACATTATGCAGCAAAAAAAAAAT
>NW_020648817.1:0-328 GCF_003573695.1 Papaver somniferum
ACGAGAACATCGGGTCTGTATATGGTAATCTTGCAACCTGAGTTAAGTAATAGGTTGCAGTTTCATCCAATTTGATATATTTGACACCTCAAACCTCGCTTGGACGAGAACATCGGGTCTGTATATGGTAATCTTGCAACCTGAATTCAGTAATACATTGCAGTTTCATCCAATCTGATATATTGGACACCTCAAACCTCTCCTGGACGAGAACATCGGGTCTGTATATGGTAATTGCAACCTGAGTTCAGTAATAGGTTGCAGGTTCATCCAATCTGATATATTTGACAGCTCAAACCTCGTTTGGACGAGAACATCTGGTCTGTAT
>NW_020648818.1:0-1924 GCF_003573695.1 Papaver somniferum
AAAATCGATTATTCTTTCACTTCACATTTACATTTGTGGAGTATAAGAATCAATATGAGACACAGTAGGAACACACCACACAATTCCCATCGTTCCCTTAGAAAATACTTTTTCTTATCACCCCCTAATGACGGGAAGACTGTCTCATTGAAGTGATAACCCGCAAATCTAGTGGTTAGAGATCTCCTGCCAAAGGTATTAAAATGCGGATAATTGTTGGAAATTCTTGTCCAACATAATCACTTAATCATTTCGATGGCCCATCATAGTACGATGTGGAGTCTAAGGGGACATATATAGTGCAACAAAAATATGTAAGAACGCAAAATGTCAGGCTTATATCCAATCCCCAATTGGTACGCAAAGAATGGTTGACCAATTGTGAGTCTAAAACGAATTAATGAAAATGTATGTAATATTGCTTATTCCCCAAGCAGTTAAAGGTAGGTTTGTACGCATAACCATGCCTTAGGCACCATATGTAACCTTTGATGATAACCTTTGTGAAACCATAGGGTATAGGATGCTCTACATTGATCCTAATAAACATGCAATAACCGTCAAGTCCTTTTGATGTATACTCTCTAGCATTTACAAGGGGTGGCGAGTCCTTACATGTATAATGTGTGCTAGTAGTTTCCAAACTCAACATTGCTTGGGAACTATAACTAGTCCAAAATGTCAAAAAATCCACGAGATCCATAAGTCACTTTATTGGTCCGCGTCCTGCATGAATATTTTTCTAAATATCACCTCGTTTTCTTTGTAATATGGATTGTTTACCATTTGCATCTTAGGATGGTTTCGGTCCTATTTTACAGAAGGCTTTGTGAAATGATATGCTCTCTTACGTAAAGAATAACGGGAAGGATAATTGTGCATCTAGTTCTTTAGAGAACACTTATTGAGAGATATGTTGTTACTTCGCATTTTGTCAATATTTTCCCCGTTGTCTCGTCCACTCAAACACAGTGATGCACGTATGAGTATATTCAAAACGAAACATCATGTCACAACCAAAGTTCCTTTATGGTTATGTAAAAGTATGTATGAGTCAATTCCCAATATTTCATCGTCAATGCCGATATGGATTCAATAATCCAAATACTATAGTGACTTACATTTCACTAGATTGACTCATTAGTTTCTCTAAGATATATTTCCTTCCAAATATATTAGAGACTATAAAAGATGCAATCAATTACATTCTCATCATTGTGAGTTTCCATATGACATCCACTTGCACGGGTCTTTTTGAAATTTAATAAGGTGATTAGCTCTCGGTACATATATAACTTTTGTGACTTTTAATCTTTGTTCCATCTTGGAAACAAAATTTGAGCATTGCTTCGCTCGATGATCCGATAATCTTAGTCACATTATAAGGAAATAGTTCAATAATTAATTTAAATTCCTTAAGAGTTTCGTGTAATAAGTGGTGTGACCTTATTACGTAACAAAAGAAAATCTATCTCATTTAATTTGGAGTGTTACCGTTCATGAAGATGATATACTATTCATCATAATGTATGAATGATTCTTATATCTCAAGTACTGTTGAATTCAAAAGGTCAAATTAGAGTCGAATTGGCTTAGCCAAAGTCTGGTCAACTATTTAGTCAAAACCCGGTCCATTGGGTTAACAAGGTCATGTTTAATAAATATAAACATACATGGTCCATTATATATGAAATATTCAGGCACATTGATAATAAGTGCGAAACTATTATCCCTAAAAATTATATATGAAACTATTCAGGCGGAAAACATATCGTTAACCCTAAAAATTGAAAAACTTCTTCATTCAAATGTTCTGATCGACAGACAAATTTATCATAGTTCGATCATGATGAAATTATGACTTTAGATTCACCACAATGTTTTGACAAACATATCAAAATATCAAAGACATCCAACGGCTAGA
>NW_020648819.1:0-534 GCF_003573695.1 Papaver somniferum
CCTTGAAGTTCAACTTGAACGAGATGAAGCTAACCGCAAGAATATCGAACTCTGCGAAAGGGAAAATCAAATTCGTTCTCGTCTTCTCATAAGTAGTGAGGATGAATTTGTTTGGGCTGCGAAAATTTTAGATGATGCTAGAAAATATTTAAGCGTAAATGTTAGTCTCCAAGTTAAACATAAAGCCTTGATTAGAGATATGATTTCTGACAGAGAAGGTTGCTAATTGCTCTTCTTTACTAATATTTTGCCTCTTATGAATTTTCATCAAGTTAATAATTGATTATTTTTTGTTCGCAGATGCTGAAAATAAATATCGTGAAAAGATTGAAGAACTTGAAGCTGAAAAGGAGGAACTCGCAAAGAATCTTTCTTCTCGCAACGACAAGTATTCTAGATTAAAGAATCAAATCAAGATCACTGTTGCGAATTTTAAGAATGACGCTATGCATTTTCGCAATCAAACCATCCAAATGGTTTGTGATGATCATAATATCCCACATTCTGATTATCCTTGTCTTTTAGAAGAAATCC
>NW_020648820.1:0-882 GCF_003573695.1 Papaver somniferum
CGAACTCTCGATCATGTCGCTATCCACGAACCTTGAACCCGATCATGTCGTTGTCTACGAACCTCGAACCCGATCATGTTACTGCTCTAAGTCCACATCCAAGTTTCTAGTACACTGGATTTTTTTTTCCATGTTGTAGGGAATTGAAAGACGATTCTAACGAGCCAAAAATAACTTAATTCGGACTTAAAACGAAGAAGTTATTGACGAAACAAGCTTCGAACGAAACGCGCGTTGTTGCATACATGGCAGTGATGACTGTGCAGAATTGCTGACGTGTTACTGTTTATTGGGATGACTTTCTGACGTGGTGTACGAACGGGGCTGACGTGGCAGCTGACGCGGCAAAACAGCCAGCATCCTGTGACGCTGACGTGGAAAAATTTGATGATGTGTCGTTCCTGACTGGACTGTGTGCTGATATGGCACTGCTGGTGTGGATTATTCCGCTGACGTGTCATTAGAGTCTTCTGACATTTCACTGATGATGTGGACTTCTGCTGACGTGGCGAGCCCAGTCAACTGGTTGGGCCGTATCGGCCTTTTTCGTTTTGAACCGTACTGAACTGGTTCGATCTGAACCGAACCGGTCTGACACTGAACCTGTTTGTGAACCGGGAGCTGGATCCTTGGCTAGGAAGATCTTACGGTCAAGATCTTCTATATCTTACGGACATGATTCGCTGGATCTGAAGCTGTACAGGAAGATGGACTTATAGGGTTGTACAGGATAAGTTCTTTTGTAATGATTTTTGCAACATTTATATCTCTTACTGTGCTGCAAAGCTTCTACTACAGCCTTCGCAACGGTTTCTGTAACTGTTTGCAACGTTTCTTCAACCTTCGCAACAGTTACGTAAGAACCCTATTTTTTTATTTTTT
>NW_020648821.1:0-1153 GCF_003573695.1 Papaver somniferum
AATCTTTCCAACGATCCATGATTTGTCTTTTTCCGACTGGAATTGAAGGTCCAAAGAGCAAAACTGAATTTTTAACGAAAAGCATAGGCAAGCTGTACACGCTTTGCTTTCCTAAAAATGAACTGAAATATTTTCTTCCTTTTTACACTTGATATTTTTATATGATATGTAAGCTTTCTAATGAGCCATTATTTGCCTAGTTCTGACTGGATTTGAAGGTCCAAAGAGCAAAAACGAATTTTTAACGAAAAGCATAGGCAGCTATACGCGTTTTGCATTCCTAAAAATGAACAAAAATATTTTGTTCCTTATTACACTTGATATTGTTCTATGATATGTAAGTTTAATAATGAGCCATTATTTTCCTAGTTTTGACTGGAATTGAAGGTCCAAAGACCAAAACCGAATTTTTAACGAAAAGCATAGGCAGCTGTACGCGCTTTGCTTTCGTAAAAATGACCTGAAATAATTTTTTCCTTTTAAAACTTGATATTTTCTATGATATGTAAGATTTCTAACGAGCCATTATTTGTCTTGTTCCGAATGGAATTGAAGGTCCAAAGAGCAAAACCGAATTTTTAACGAAAAGCATAGGCAGCTGTACACGCTTTGCGTTCGTAAAAATGAACTGAAATATTTTGTTCTTTTTTACACTAGATATTTTTCTATTATTTTTAAACTTTCTAATGAGCCATTATTTGCCTAGTTCTGACTGGAATTGAAGGTCTAAAGAGTAAAACCGAATTTTTAACGAAAAGCATAGGCAGTTGTACACGCTTTGCTTTCGTAAAATTAACCTGAAATATTATGTTCCTTTTTACACTTGATATTGTTCTATGATATATAATCTTTCCAACGAGCCATCATTTGTCTAGTTCTGACTGGAATTAAAGGTCCAAAGAGTAAAACCGAATTTTTAACGAAAAGCATAGGCAGCAGTACACGCTTTGCTTTCGTATAAATGACCTGAAATATTTTGTTCCTGTTTACAATTGATATTGTTCTATTATCTTTTAGCTTTTTAGCGAGACATTATTTGTCTAGTTCAGTTGTACACGCTTTGCCTTCCTAAAAATGAACTGAAATATTTTGTTCCTTTTTGCACTTGATATTTTTCCATGATATGTAAGCTTTCTAATGAGCCATTATTTGT
>NW_020648822.1:0-280 GCF_003573695.1 Papaver somniferum
ACGAGGAAACCGCATATGCAGAAAAACTCCAGGACCTAGTCCAGAATTGAAGACTCTCAGGATTAAGACGCTACATAAAATTACACCTAACTTCGTATAGTTGAGACCAAGTACCTAATTCTATAGTATACCTAGTTCCGTCTGTATTCCCACGCCTCCGACCTTTGAATAAGTCACGTACTTAGAACAATCCCTTTGGTTCGTATTCCAAACAGTAAAGGAACAAGAAATCTGTTTGGTAAGAACTCTATTCAACCAAGTGATATGAGTCGGACAAAGG
>NW_020648823.1:0-484 GCF_003573695.1 Papaver somniferum
ACGAGGAGTGTGAAATACTCTACCAACTAATACCAAGAATTAACTAATCAATAGGATGATGTTTAGGGATTTTTCAGATATCCGAAACAAAATGAAACAATAAATAATCGTAACAAAATGGGTTATGTGTTATTTAGGTTTTCGATTTCTACCAATTCAATCATATAAACTCAACTAATCTCTATGTATTACTCAAGACAAATATTGAACTCAATCTCATGCCTCGGAAGATGGTATGTTAAATTCTAAAATATTGTTTCTCCGCTGTAATCTCCTTCGCTTCATGGGTAGTGATTCTAAAGCATTACCTATCAATCCTAAAGCATATCACGTCAATGGATTTAACCGAAGAACGAAATATCAATTGAAAAGCATAGATAATCAAAACAACCATAAACGATTAATCACCAAGCTCTATGAAGAGAAATTACTAGTCAATGAATTATTATTAGACATATCATCGTAGTGTTTAAACAATTAAATG
>NW_020648824.1:0-552 GCF_003573695.1 Papaver somniferum
TCTCTGAAACAACGAATTGGATTCTGCTCCCGAAAAAACGAGGAGTTGGGGGCTTCTTAACTCGTCCAAGTGCAAAAAGGAGACCTCAACCTTCTTGCATAAAGTCAGCATCGGTAGAATTGGAATGGTGAGAAATTGGGTTGGGGTATATTGAGATCTATAAACAGATATTTTGTATAAAAAGAAAAGGAATATCACAAACCTTTTGATCCTGGATAGGAAAACATGAAAAATTTGTGTGTAATTCATCCACAAAGAAGAAAGGATGGGTTTTTTTATCCGAGATCAAAAAAATACCGATTGGGCCCACTGAAATGAATTTTTTCCGCTTCATGCTCACCCACGGGGGCTGCTCGGAGCATGTGATAATTATTCTATTTCGATGGGCCAAACAACCGTCCGACTACAACCAACAAACAAGATTGAGGAAATGATAACTATACAAATTTTTAGGGCTATACGGACTCGAACCATATACCTTCTCGGTAAAACAGATCCAACTTTTTATTATCGAAATGATTCGAACTGTTCCAAAGACCCAACATGCATTTT
>NW_020648825.1:0-438 GCF_003573695.1 Papaver somniferum
TATACAAAAACTGGTAAATTTACGAGGATGGTTCAAAAGAATGTATAGAAGTATAGGTGACTGCTTAGTTTCATAGTAGGCTTATTATCAATAACTCTTAGTCCTCTAAAATTAAAAAATTAATAGATGTCACCTGGAACGCTATAAATTGTTTAAAACATCTAATAATATACAAAAACTGGTAAATTTACGAGGATGGTTCTAATAAATACACAAAAGTATAGGTGACTGCTTAGTTTCAAAGTAGGCTTGTTATCAATAACTCATAGTCCTCTAAAATTAAAGAATTAATAGATGTCACCCGGAACGATAAAAATTGTTTAAAAACATCTAATAATATACAAAAACTGGTAAATTTAAGAGGATGGTTCAAAAGAATACACAGAAGTATAGGTGTCTGCTTAGTTTCATAGTAGGCTTGTTATCAATAACTCATAG
>NW_020648826.1:0-2956 GCF_003573695.1 Papaver somniferum
TTTTTTTTTGTTACCTCTCTTTCCCATCTAACCGCATTCTTATCCAGTCCTTCAGTAAACATTGTTTTTTAGGGTTTTCTCCCAGACACTGAAGAAATCTTGATTGTAATCGTAAGATGCAAGTGTTGAAAATGATATGCTCATGGAAACGTTTGGCCAGTATGTATATTTATGCACAAACATATATGATGCTAGTACAATTTATAGACCATCTTATGCTCTTAATTACCTTTCTTTGTATGTTGGGTTGCACAGACGCGGACGCGTGGACGCGGACACGACACGGACACGAACAATATAAAATTCTCAAAAAATTAGGACGCGGACATGTATATACGTATTTTATTTATATATACAATCATGTATTCATACAACGAAGTCAAATGTTTCGATCCTAAAAACTAGAAAATGATGCTACACGTGTATAAATTTCAAAGGAAAAGAAGATATCGTTTGTTAATATACGCCGAAGGTCAAACAATTAATCACTATTAAACACATGACACCATCAAAATGCATTCTTAGAACAACACATACCCAACTAAAGATATACATGATGTCATTTGCAATAACAAAGCCCTAATAAAAACTTAAATAATTGATCTAAATGATTGTCTTTCTTCGTTTAGTTAATAATAGTAAAAATAAAGGAAGAAGTTTAACTGAAAATGGAAAAAAATGCGTCAAATTCGAATTATTGGTGCGTCCAAACCAGACGCGAAAATTGATGTATCGGACACGCGTCGTGTCAGCGTCCCGTGTCCGATACAAGTCCGACGTGAAAACGGCTCAAAAAAGTGTATCACACATTTCAACAATTGTACATGTATTTTTAGGTTTACCAAACTTGATGAAATGCCATAGTTTATCGGAGTTCTTCAATATGTCATAGTTTGATAGTACAACATTTTCAATCTTTCCCATTGTTTGTTCAGGTTGACAGGCAGGGGCGTAGCCAGCCCATGGCAAGGGTAGGCAGTTGCCTACCCTGCCGGGCTGGCTTCCAAGCCCATTTTTCCAAAATTTTTTAGAATAAAAACTAGAAGTCCAAAGACTAATTTTGCCTTTCTGCCTACCCCTAAATTTTTTTGCGTTCCCTTAGATGTAAAAGTCACCAACCTATTATTAACTAACTAGCTTTTCGCTCAATAAATGTTGTTTCCTGCTGTTACTAGCTGTGCATTGTATAAACGCCAATATATGATTTATTGAAGATTATATGTTGTTGAGGATATATCAAATATTTCAAAGTACATTATCCTACTGCTTCATATGCTCGTGCTTTATCTTTTTATGCTTGTTAAGTTACTATCCTTGCATGAATGAACAGATTTCTCAGCACTGGAACTAGATATAAAAATTTGCTGCAGGAAGAGCAATTGGACATGATTTTTTTTTTGAGCTTTTGTGGACCTCTCGATGAGATCAACTGGCCTGGTGTCTTCAAGTTTCCTTGGTATAACAATTTCAAGCTAACGAGGCCAATGGTGAGACATTTTAGGGAAGCTTAATTTCAGGCAGTATGTAAAAAACTCACATATCTCCTTCGAGATATTTTTACTAATCGTCCTTTATGCCCTTATAGGTATGGTCACCATGCTGTGGACTTATTTGACAAAATGACGACTCTTTGACCCATCCCAGGTACTAATTTACATTGTATATATGTTTGATAATGCCATCTTCCCTTTTCTGGTTGTAGATTTAGTGTTTGATATCTTTGGATACTAAGGTCATTATTTATTTCATGTGCTCTAGGATATACTGTATATGGCAGGTGACCAAGAGAAGCCAAGTAGAAAGAAGGGCACAGGTGAAAGTCAGATCAAATGTAATTTGTACAGGACATCCGCTAAGTTAAGAAGCTTCACAACCAAACGTAGAGAGCACAGCTTGTCTGGGTCATTATATTGGTTATCTAGCTACCAGTTAATCCGGCATCTGAATATTGACATTCACCCCATAAACTAATCCTTCACGAACCTCTTCTAACTTCCCCGTTTAGCTCAATTCTGGCACTTCAAGACGTTATGGTAACAATATTAAACTTTTGCTCCGTACATGTTGATATAAGTTCGTACACAATAATGACTGCGATCTGTAATTCTGATTGCTCCTTATATGCAGTAATGACAAGGTCTCTTTTCTAAGCTTGAAAGAAAATACGTTATTTCCATCGTAATATGTTCTCTCTGTTTCTTCTTGCTAAATCAATCAACATAACTTTGTTAGTAACTAGTTATACTGTTATTATGATGCTGTCTGCTCAGTTCACTTGTAAACTATGATAGTATTAGGAGTAATTTTGTTTTCAGCATTAGGTATAGTTTATATAATTGTTATGATTAAGTTACAATGATTTAGGAACTGAAATTCTAACAAACTGTCTTGAGTCTGATGAGGATTGCTAACGCATCAGCTGGCTTGTTGCCATCTCTATATTGCTGAATCACCTGGTCCTGTGGAAACCCCTTCAAGCCCGACATAATTTTGTTGATCATTTGGATGGTGGTGATTGTCATAGATAAGTTGGCCAAGATAAATAAATATTTTCCTAATTTGTGACAATGAGGTCGTGAAAATACAAGGAAAGTACAAGGAATGCCTCAGGGATTGCTGTAGACACCTTAATTTTGTACCGTCACCAAAATATGCCGCGAGATCTAATCGGAAATGGTCTAGATGGGAAGCACAACCTGAGTCTAACAGCATGATATCTTTACAATTAATAGAAGCCCATTGTACCTGTACCGGTAAAGTTAAACTTGGGCACTTAAAAATCAGCCAAGCCCAAGTTAAATGTTTAAGTCCACCCAACTTTCCAAGCCGTACACAATTAAATCTAATTAAAGCAATCCTATTCCAATAAAAATATACGATTAAATCTAATTAAAACTCCTTCAAATTCGGTCCCGGAAATATTAAGAGAACTTTCCCGCCAAGTTTGAGAATTCAA
>NW_020648827.1:0-423 GCF_003573695.1 Papaver somniferum
AAAAAAAGTCTAGACACATCGTTATAAGTCGGAAATTGATTTCTGAGACTAAATTGTAAACTAGATAAAATCATCTTTAACAGAAAAGTTGGAAAAAATGTATTGTAATCACAAATAATATGTTCTAAGGCATTAAATCTAGTAAAAATTGTATTTCTATGTACGTTGATTCAAGAAAATATGAAAGAAGGCAAATTTCACAATAGTAGAAGAATAAAAGACCATGCAGAACTAATCCAAATCCTAATAAATTTCATCCATCTTGAATCAAATAGAAAGACAAAGCCAACACAAAAAGAAAGAGATCATAAAAATGTTGAATTTTATATACGTTAACCTAAAAAAGTCTACAAACTTCGTTATAAGTCGGAAATTGATTTCTGAGACTAAATTGTAAACTAGATAAACTCATCTTTAACAGAA
>NW_020648828.1:0-350 GCF_003573695.1 Papaver somniferum
ACGAGGTACTATCTTGTACAGTTTCTTAAGGGTAAGGATGATTCCTTAAAATCCTTAAGAGTATAAGCTTGAAATTGAAAACGAAGTATAGGTTACCACTAAAAGGTTAGGTCAGAACGTGGTGGCGAGTATGAAATTTATATAGGATATTGCACCTACTTTTTCACCATAGTCTAATGGGGTATAGTTGAACGTAAGAGCATAACCATTAATGAGATGATATACGCCATGTTGATTAAAGGATAATCGCCAACTTGTGGGGGGAGGTTGTGCTCTAAATTTGTCGTGAATAGAATAACTTTTAAAAGATCAGATAGACAACCTACTTATGCATACGTCAAAGCGTGGGG
>NW_020648829.1:0-775 GCF_003573695.1 Papaver somniferum
TCAGTGCTCTTTTTTCCTGGTACTGTAAAACCCAAACGACCTAACCTAACAAGATCACTTTACCTGACTAGGGAGAGTATATGTGGTAAGAAACCGAACCGGTAACTCAGCAGGTCAACTGAGTCTCGAGCGCACATGGTTGATAACTTATTGATGAGTTCGACCTTCCCGTATCTTTCCCCACAATGTTTAATATTCACGAGGTTTGCTCATTTTATTAATAATAATGTGATATAGCTTTTACGCTTCAAAAATAAAAAAGTGATATAGCTTTTCAGGTATTTTTTTCAAAGACCTTATTTGCACCCTGATGGTATTGATATTTCTGAAAAATCTTATTCCTAGATTTTCACTTCTAACAGTACCAGATCTAACGGTACTTGATCCACGAAAATAAAATTAAAATCTTTATTAAAGTGACTGAAGATAAATCTTAAAGGATCTTAATTAAGCCATAACTTCATCTTCCGTTAAAGCTCATAATCACCATCAGTTGCAAAAAATCTTCATCATTCCATGTTTTCTTGTGTTAAAATCTCACCCAAAACAACACCGTCTTACTGCCAAATAATAATTAAAACTATAATCAAAAGACAAACAAATTGAACAAATCCCCTCTAAGGCTGGTTTTACGAGGAGATTACAGTGTATCAGATATGTTTCGCTTCTCATGGGTATGGCAGGAGAAAAGCATCGCAATTTTTTCTTAAGCGCTGAGAGTGTATCAGTTAGGTCAAGTTTCCGATTGATGTTTTGTACACCTAACCGGCATTAG
>NW_020648830.1:0-13254 GCF_003573695.1 Papaver somniferum
AAAAAAATTATCCCCCGAATAATATAGTCGTGTTTAGAAATACCAACTTAATCGGTAGATAAGAATTTAAGTTTGCCACCGAATGTCTTATTCGGGGGTAATACGTGTATCGTTAACAACCGATTGTAGTGCACCAATGATACGAAACCTCAACGGCCATAACCGAATATTACAATCGGTAGGTAGTTTAACAAAATAATCTACCGATTTCGTATAATCGGCTTGTTTTTATATTAATAATACTCCGATTACATCCATTACATAAATTTCAAACGGCCTTAACCTTAAAATTTCGTCAAAAGCGCCTAAATCCATACTCCTAATTGACCATAAAAGTATTAAAACAGATCATAACTTCCAGTGACCATAGAAATTGTCCCTCTTGATTTTGTAGCATCCTTCATGTTCAAATCGTTTCCCGCAGAGGTCCACATACCGGCGATACGCAAGATTTCTCTGAAATTACGAATGAGTAACACGTTAGTACTAACTTTTGTTAATGTGAGTTGGAGTTACAGAGATGCTTACTCGTTTTTCATACGTCCACCAAGGAAAAGCGTTCCTAACAAACCGTTCCTCATCTTCAAGTTTGTCAATCTCCTTATCGAGCGCATTCTTTCTCATCTTAATGTCATTGGATGATCTTCGAATTCGATTACCATCTAAGGCCTCAAATACCATTAAGATACGGTTCCATATCTGCTCTTCGAATTCCGATTTGTGGAGCTTGTGAACACGATCATGAGCAGTTACCACAACCCACGCTCTATAAATAGCACAATCTTCTTCTTCGGCAAAAGCAATATCCATGTTTTTTGTTATGAAAATTAAAACTGAAGAGAGGAAAGAGTTTTGTGCAATTGGGGTGATAGATATGAGTTTCTTTATATAGGTTTAGGGTCCAACGGCTCTTTTTGTTTTTCCCAAAAACTCCAACGGCTAATTTGACGAAAGTTGAATGTGGAGAAACTAATAATCGGTAGGTATTGTATTTAGCATATCTACCGATTATGGTAGCTTTCAAAATTTGAATTTGTGGAAACTTATAATCGGTAGGTTTTTTAATATATTTAACTCCCGATTAACGCTGCATCCAAAACACGAACCAAGTGGTTATGGATGGCTGTGTACACTCAAAAATGAAAAAGAAATGGAAAAATGAAACACAAATCATTCTAATACTGCACCGACTACAATCGGAAGTCTGGGTAATATTTTGGCTTCCGATTGAAATCGGAGGATAACAATGTTATCATATCCTCCGAATATGTAAGGGTAATTTCGCCATTACGAATTACGCGAGATAAGGGCTGGCTACATTTTCCCTTTGGTGACCTTTTTTGTTTTATTGTTGGCCCCTAAATCCTTTCGAGTGGCCCCTAAAAACGCGAGGTAAAATATCTATTTTGATTTCCAAAACACGTCGAATATGATGCTCTTTGAACTTCGTTCCGCTAACACCGAACCGAGTTGCAGGGTATGTCATCGTGACTCGAAGCTGACACTTTCGAAACATAAAGGTTTTCAACTTTCTAAAAGCACAATTATCACATTTTGACTCTCACGGACTCGGTGAGATGAGTTTTTTTTTCTAGCATCAACCAAACATCATGGATGTTAATTTGGGAGTTTTGGGAATCTTTCTAACAACTCACACAATCCTGAAACCCTTTGTAAAACCAATCCATCCTAATACCTTTTTTTTTTCGTTTTAAGAGAAATTCAAAAGCAATAATTATAACAACCTGAAATCTTAAAAATGTTTGAGATTAAATCTAACAAACTTCAAAGAGAAACCACAAGAGATCTTTTTAGCTTTAACTATCATCGTTGATGATGAGGAGATTAAGAGTCTACTCTTGTCAAATAATTTTCACGGTATCTTAGAAGATGTTATCCGTACCCTTAGTCGACGAAAAAATGTAATTGTAGAAAGTAATACATCATACGTATAACAACCAAAAATGAGGTATAATCGTAAGATAAGTAAGTAAAGAGAAACACAAGAACAAAAAGTTTACGTGGTTCGGTAAAATTACCTACATTCACGGTATGAAAGGATTAATATTGTTACTTCTCAAATGTTACAAGGGTGGTGATGCTTAGTAGAAAACTGAAGGACGAATATACTTAGTCTTTCTCCTTTCTCACTCACTTACAAAAATTGTTCTTTGTTAATACAAAGATGGGTATTTATAGGAAAAGGTGCACATATATTAAAGTTGCATTATTTGTTTATCCTATCAACATTTATGATCCTATCGGATAGCTACTAAAGGTATCTCATGATACATTTCACCCTATCTTACTACCATTCGAGGCACATCTCTTCCGATACACCACTGTAGATACAAATATCTCATCCGACCCGAGCATGTCAACCTTATGCCTTTGGAACCAATATGACTTGACTCCTGCGCGTGCTCTATGAGTGGCATTTAATTCCCTTCCCCCCGATTTGAACTGCGCCTTTAGGTATCACCCATGCTTTACACGTGTCGGATTTCCATATAGATAGGGTAGATATCTCTTTTACCTCACACGTATCAAGGTAAAGAAACTTATGTGTTTTTGTTCTTCCTTGGATTCCAAGGAGAGACAAGAATGTATATATTTATACTATCAATATTACATGTAGAATATCTACAGGATTACATATTTAGGGAAAACTCTAAATCATAATTGATTGTGATACAAACTTGTTTCCTTATCTAATGAGATTCTCATAACTGTCAATGAGAACATTATATCTTTTGGTGTCGTCACAATATCTTTGGTGTCGACACAATATCATTGACACGCCCCCTCAAACGAAAGTCTGTGGCAACAAGATTGAGCTTGTCTCGTAGAAATGCAAAACGGGTTGTAGAAAGACCCTTGGTTAGAATGTCAGCAATCTGGTCTTGTGACGAAATGATCCGAACAATGAGTTGTCGCTTCGAAACCATGTCTCGTACAAAATGAAAATTTATTTCAACATGACGACTGCGAGTATGGAAAAATGGATTTGCAGTCAAATATGTAGCTCCTATGTTGTCGCACCATAGAGTAGGAGGAGATGTTAGAGGAATGCTGAGCTCACGAAACAATGATCTGAGCCACACCACCTCAGTTGTTGCATTTGCAATGGCTCGATATTCAGATTCAGTGCTCGATCGAGAGACTGTGGGCTGTTTCTTTGAGCTCCAAGAAATAAGATTGTTGCCATAGTAGATAGCATAACCCCTTGTGGATTTGCGATCATCCAAAGAGCCTCCCCAATCAGCATCTGTAAAGATGGATAACAGCGGTGGAGAGTTGTGATAGAACTGCAACCCATAAGTGAGTGTATGTTTCAAATAACGTAGAATTCTCTTAACCAAAGCCCAATGCTCTGTGCATGGATTATGCATGAAATGACATGCTTTATTTACCACAAAAGCTATATCTGGACGTGTTAACGTCAAATACTGAAGTGCTCCCATAGTGCTACGATACATGAAAGGGTCCTGAAAGGGTTCACCTGATTGTTTTGTGAGACGAGTATTGGCAGCAATCGGTGAAGAAATAGGCTTGGCGTCTTTCATGCTCGTCCTTGTCAAGAGGTCGAAAATATACTTTTGTTGAGATAAAACCAAACTCTTCGAATTTGTGGTAGCTTCAAGACCCAGAAAATAGCTGAAAACACCCAAGTCTTTTATCGCAAACTCTCCACTAATTAACGAAATCAAATGTGAGACGATTACTGAATTATTGCCCGTAACCAGTAAATCATCAACATATACCAAAATATTGACAACCACCTTGTGTTCTTTATAGATGAACAAAGAAGGATCAGTTTTAGACCCCTGGAAGCCAATTGTTAGTAAAAACTGATGGAGCCGAGTGTACCATTCCTTAAGAGATTGTTTTAACCCATAAATGGACTTTCTTAGTTTACACACATGTGTAGGATGAGATGAATCGACAAACCCTGGTGGCTGGAGCATATAAACTTCATCATCCAGATACCCATTGAGAAATGCGTTATTTACGTCAAGTTGTCGAATAACCCATTTATTAGATACAACAAGTGCTATAATGGTTCTCAAAGTTGTGAATTTTACCACTGGGCTAAATGTGGTCGTGTAATGAACTCCATATTGCTGGTTAAACCCCTTCGCAACTAGTCTGGCTTTACGACGAAGTATAGTTCCATCAAGATTGCGTTTTAAGGTGAAAATCCACTTGTTGCCAAGAACGTTCATAGACGGAAGGCGAGGAACTAAAATCCAAGTTCCCTGTTGAAGTAGGGCATTCAATTCATCAATCATTGCCTTTATCCATTCGAAGTATTTAAACTCCTGAGAGGCACATGTTGGTACAACCTCACTTTGCTGAATCGTAGCAGAAAGAACCAGTGGATAACGAGTCGCAGCAAGCACTCTCTTCTTGGATATCCCTGATTTTGAACGTGTGTGTATCCCTTGTGTGGTGACAGTAGTGGTAGAGGTTGTTGTAGAGGGAGGAACTGTTGGAATAACATCTTCCAGTTGAGGTGCAGCAACATCTGTGGATGGTAATACAGGACCAGCACTTGAAGTTGGAGATCGTTGTGGAACTGGAGGCAGCGGTGTTTCAACTACAGGTGCGATAACAGTGGGCTGTTGATTGGAAGCATGTACATCCAATGATGGAAGCTGTATAGGAGTTACCGGCAATGGTGCAGGAGGAGAAGATACTGTACCTGCAAATGGGAAGAGAGACTCGTCAAATACAACATGCCGAGCAATAAAATTCTTTTTTGAGTTGGTTCATAACACTTGTAGCCATGGTGCCGTGAGCTGTAACCCAAGAAGATACACCGAATGGATCGATAGTTAATCTTGTGTTTGTTGTACGGACGTAGGTAAGGGTAACATGCGCAACCAAACACTCTAAGAAACTGATAATCAGGTGTTCTTTTAAATAAGAATTCAAAAGGCGATGAGTTACGCAGTGAAGGGGTGGGTAGTCTGTTGATGAGGTATACAGCAGCCTCGAAGGCATGATCCCAAAAATGAGTAGGAGTATGGGAATGAGCCATGAGCGTGAGACCTGTATCAACCACATTCATATGTTTTCTTTCCACTGCACCATTCTGTTCGTGTGTATGAGGGACACGACACACGATGTGCAATCCCAAAACGAGTAAAGTATTGTTCTAGTTTTTGAAATTCACCTCCCCAGTCAGATTGAACTGATTTGATAGTGCGAGAGAACATGTTTTCGACCATTGCTTTAAACTTCTCGAAAATTCGGAACACATCTGATTTTTAAAAGTGATCGAGTAAATCCAAGAATATTTCGAAAAATCATCCATAAATAAGACATAGTACTTTGAACCAGACGTTGATATAGTAGGTGAAGGACCCCAAACATCTGTAAAGATTAAATATAGAGGAGCTTGAGAAATGGAGTGAGTCATTCGTAGTGTTTGTCGATGACTCTTACCCAATTGACAAGATTCACAGAAAGTAGAACACCTACTGTTACTCACAGGTAACTTATTTTTATTTAAAACTATTTGCACGATCTTATATGCTAGATGTCCCAGCCGATGATGCCATACTTCTTGTGTTGTCTTCTCTCCAATTCCAATAAAAGCCTTCCTTGTTTTACTAGTCACTGTTGAAGTAAGGTGGTATAATCCATCTTTACTCTTTCCGGCTAGAAGAACTTTCCCCGACATACGTTCCTTGATATAGAAAACATCAGGATGAAATTCAAAATAAGCATCATTGTCTCGAGTAAATTGTTGGACTGATAATAAATTTTTCTTAATTGTAGGAACATGAAGTATATTACTCAGTTTAGAAGTACGAGAACATGTATCGAAACAAGAAGACCCAATATGAGTGATTGGCAAACCTGATCCATTGCCAACAGTAACAACATCATTGTCGTTGTATTCAGCTCGGTTTTGTATGTTTCTCAAGTCATGAGTAACATGATGGGTTGCTCCTGAATCAGGGTACCAAGATGGATCCACATAGTTGTAACCAGGAACATGAGTTGTTATATTTGCAACGGCTTGGTCAGCACGATGACCCCCTTCATTATAGCGACTATAGCAATTGATGGCAGAATGACCATATCTGTTGCAGATCTGACATACAGTAGGAGGGGAGGTTGGAGGGCGATAACTAGGGTGGTTGTTGAAGCCACCACGGCCACGGCCACGAGTATTAAAACCTCCACCTCGATTTGACATCGGCTGTTGTTGATTGCGGTTTTGATTTTGAGTAGCAGAAGATGGTTGCCTCTGAGTATTGTTAATAGCAGGAGCAGCTAGTTCAGCAACATGTTGATCTGCTAAACGGATTTCATGGCTAAGAAAATATCCTTGGAGATCAGCAAACAAAACAGGTTCAGAACGTGTGGTCATAGCAGTAACAAAAGGAGCATATTCAGGACCTAGTCCATTCAAAAAATATAAAACAAGTTGTGAATCTGAGATTGGCTGAGAAATAGCAGCTAAACTGTCAGCATAAAACTTCATTTTTATAAGGTAATCAAGGATATTCAGGGCTCCCTTCTTGGTGTTTACCAACTGCAGCTGGAGCTGCATCATACGAGCTTGAGATTGAGAAGCAAAAATTCTTTCCAGTCGTTCCCACGCCTCTTGAGAGGTCGTTACTCCAAGCATTTGAGTGTGCACGCTTTGTGATAGAGAAGATAGAATACCACTAAGCAACAATTGATCCTTTTGCTGCCAGGTTAAGAAAGCTGGATTGGGGCTTTCGATAGTCTCCTCTGAATCTGGTACCTGAATCATGATAGTTGCAGGTGGACGGGGATGAGTTCCGTCGAGAAAACCCGTGTAGTCATGGCCATGGACAAAAGCCATTATCTGTGATTTCCATAACAAATGGTTGGTATCATCCAACTTAATGGTTAGCACATGATTGAAGTTGAAGGAAGAAGCCATTTAAAGGTAAAAGAAAAAAAAATTTGAAGTTATTGATAACCACAGGTTATCGTGATACCATATCAAGGTAAGAAAACTTATGTGTTTTTGTTCTTCCTTGGATTCCAAGGAGAGACAAGAATGTATATATTTATACTATCAATATTACATGTAGAATATCTACAGGATTACATATTTAGGGAAAACTCTAAATCCTAATTGATTGTGATACAAACTTGTTTCCTTATCTAATGAGATTCTCATAACTGCCAATGGGAACATGATATCTTTTGGTGTCATCACAATATCTTTGGTGTCGACACAATATCGTTGACAACACGGACTTCAGATCTGATTTCATGCTTCTCCTCTAGCGTCTTTCAAGTACATCCTAGATTAGGATGTTCCCACATTTATATGTCAAATATTTTACAACTATGAAGGGGTAAATTAGAATGCATCCCTTAAAGTTGTCTCAATTTTGATCGGGAGAAAATAAACCTTTTTTCTTTCATGCACTATACTTGGGCATGCAAATACTTCAGCAATGGGGTATTTTGGCAATGAATCATCTTCCGATGTGAAAATGTACATTTACGGTAAGTACTTTTGAAGTGTGCTCTTAAAAACGGGAGAAAAGAACGTAATGGTTTTTGGTTGATTCATCTAAAATCTGACTAACTACCCCATTCCTGAAAGTTTTGGGTCCTATAGGTTTTGAAGTTTTGAATCGTCGGTCTCATTTTATCTTATCTTATACTATTATAAATAAAAGAGCTCATTTTGGTAGGAGACCTCCTAAATTACTTAGTTGTCCTTATTTTTTACATATTTACATAAATGTCACTTCTATAATATATATCAAAAATTTTAAGAACTTATCTTTCAAAATATACACTGGATTTTTGTAAAATTTATTTAAAGACCTAAAGGACTAGACAATTAAAGATCCCACGTTGAACGGGGAGGAAACCCTCGCTTCACATTGGCTGAAATAGGCCTTTTTGAGTTTTTTAAAACGAAAGTTTAGGTGAGGACACTTGGAAACATATGATTGGTTTAAAGAGAATAAGAAAAATATTAAAAAAAAAGAAACCAAATTCAATTGAGAATTCATGACGTGACAATATTTAGGTGAAAACACTTAGAAACATATCATTAGTTTAAAAATGGGATATTTTGATTTTATGATCAGCGTTGCATTTGGATCCTAGAAAATTGTAAATTAGAGTTTGGATCCCAGGACCAGAGTTGACCGTCTTGACAGTTAAAAAACAGTGTTAAATATGGAAATAACCAACTTAAAATTATGTTAAAAGTTATTTACTAACTTTGCCATCCGTCAGACATATGTACGGTGAAGGATTAGTCATGAATAAAGGGATAGATTACAAGAAAAAAGTGTCCATCCGTCATTTTACTGCTACTATACACATTTTGTATTGCCACGAAAGAGGTGAATGTTAGAGCACCGGTCGGTCGAACTCGCAATCGTTGTTATCTCAAGCTTGTTTATCAAATTTAGTTGTCAAAACTATATATCTTGATTTCTAGTCTACTTACAGCTAAGTCTCGGACTAGGATAGTTAAGTGTACTTGAGATCCAGACTCGATGGCGATCATCATACAAAGACGAATATCTACTCAAGAAACCAGTGGAACTTCATCCGACTAAAAGGTATGTGGAGATTTTAACTTATCTATCACCCAAAATTCTATCTACTCTATCTCCTACTCTTGAGACAAAATTCGTATAAGTATGTAGTTTTCACTTATACACATTTTCTATTTAGAGTCGAGTTTATCTCGCATATCTATTTCTCGAAATATGTATTGGTAAGCTTCGCTTTAACCAATTTCATCTTTACCCGTGACTCTATGGACAAAGGTTATATAATTAAAATATCACAGGTTGTGCGTTATGATCAATTAATTAGAATATCCAATATTTGGTTGTTGATTTACATTGATTGACACTTGGATATTGGTCTTTGGTACCATCCAAGTTATCTTTCTTGTATTTAATCAAGACTCGCATATTTCCACTTGCTTGAGTAAGAGTTAAATTGAGAGATAGAGATATTGTACTCTTTGATATACTTTACTCTAGATTGAGTCTAACTGTCTTGTTGATTCTCTGATATCACTGCCATCTAGATACGATTCTAAGAATCATGCCATCGTTGAAGGAAATAACCTTGATGCTCTCTCTAGAAATACGTTGGTTGGGAAGCTAAAGATATTTGATCATGAGCATACATCCAAATCCAGTAAGGATAATGCATTCAAAGCACTAAAGGACACTAAATTACTTGATAATAGTAAGAGTGTTTATATCTTTGAAGATAATCTTTCTCAGACGATTCATCAGATGAAGATCTTGACAAGTCAGTCTCGATGATCACTAGACAGTTTAGAGATCTTCTTTTGAAAAGAAGTAAACGGTTCTCCAAAGATAAGCCAAAAGCATCAGTGAAACCTCATAACCGTATTCCTCCTAAAACAGGGATACAGATGAAACTGATGACGAGATATGCCTCAGTGCTTTAAGTGTAAATGATTTGGTAATTTTGCAAATGAGTGTCAAAATCGCAGAAAATACACTTGGAACAAAAGTCTTGTTGCAACGGTTGATGAAATGTCTGACAATAATGATTTTGATGAAGACAAAAAATCAAGTGTTGAAAATATTAATTTTGATGATTTTAGCAATACATACATCAATCTTGATAATCTTTCAGAAGAAAACCCAATCAAGATGGAAGAGTCAATTGACCTCTCCTTTGGAAATTCTCTATTTAATGTTTCAGGATCAACTATGTGTCTAGCAGCATGCACACCCCTGGCGCCTGAATTATCTTATGCGTTGACATGCTCTTATTTTTACTCAAGGGTCATGAACTTTCAAAGTTTTTCAAGTACAAACACAAGATGTTATACGTCAATAAGCTTCAACGAAGAGCTGATTGTCTAGCAAATAAGCTTAAACTCGCGCAGAAAACCGCTGAGGTATGTAAGATTCTATCTTCGTCTCAGAAACTAGTTTCCAAAGAGAAATACAGATCACTAGAGAAAAAAGTATGGTATAAACCAGTTGATAAACATGGATCCAACAATTCCTCTCAAAAAGGTTATGGTGGACAAATTGTTGTTTATGGCAGCACAACTTGATTGTGTTGTCTTCGTGCATCTTGTCTCATGTGCCTGATTAAAAGAGACACAATCGTGCACACCTCGGACTTTAAAAAGAAAAAAAAATTCATTTTGTTTTTTTTCTTAGGATTGCTGTTTTTTAGTATGGGATTATTTCATATTGGAAGGGATTTTCATGTTTAATCAATAAAAGAGGGTTATTCTCGATAATTTCACTTTTTATAGGGTTGTAAGTTTTGCGTATACAAACCTATTAAAGGTTTTGAAACCTTATATTCCTTTTTTCCTTCTCTGATACTCTTTATATCTTAAGAATGCTTGTTGAGTTTTGATTGTCACATCCTCTCACAAAAAACCGTATATGGATACCCCAAGCATCATGTCTTCTGATGGAAAAGATTTTAATATGATTGTTAAGACACCAATCACTAAGGAAAAAGAGAGATCTCCATTGTCTCCAACTCTGGAAAGAAATATAAGGAATGTGAGGAAGCCAAGAGTTGTTCCTTCAAACTCTTAGAAATTTTCTGAGGTTATTGAAGAGTTGAAGCACACAAGGAAAGAGATTCATCAAATAAAGGCTTGCGTTTTAAGATCACTGGAAATTCAGAAGGCCCTGGTTCGACAAATTCAACCAAGAAGGTTTATTGGTATTGACTCCTTCCTCCATGAACCATATATTCTAATGGTTGTTGACGACAAGGAGTTCGGGGATGATAAGGAATTCTTCAAAGATCTTAATGTCTAGGAAACTCCTTAAAAGAATTTTTATTCTTGTTTTTGTTTAAGAAGGATAACTAGGGTTTGGAATATCCATTATTGTGAGTACACATAGATATGTCGAACGTTTTCATCTTGAAATATTTTTAGATTTATTTATTTAAATTATAAAGTTGATTTGGAAGATGATCCTTGCAGTATTAATCTTTATGGTTTGCAATATGTTATGGGATATGTGTGTTTGCGTCTGTGAACTATGATTGTCCCATTTTTGTCAAAAGTTATCTCCTTCATATGTCGATATGCATGTATTGATAAAAGATCGATGAACTTTTGATATTCAAAAATTAAACTTATTATGTCATTATGCAAATAATTGATGGAAGATAGGATAAATTTTTGTATACAAATATTATGTCTATTATATGTCGTTATGCAAATAGTGATGAAAGTAGAATGAATCTTTGTCTATTTCGCAGTATTGATCTTCCTTAATCCATATTATATGTATATACTGTGCATCTCCATAAGTTTTCTTATGTGAGCATTTCCATCTAAACTAATCATGAATTCTTTTGTGATTAATTTGGTTGTGTATTCCGATTAAATTAATCATAGGTTCTCTTGTGATTAGTTTGATTGAGAATTTTGGATATAAAATCTTTTTTGTGATTTTTTTGTGTCCAAAAGAAATCCTTCTTTTCTTGTAAAACTAAGGTAACTCTTGTTGTTATTTCGGGAATGACATTTAATGGGGGAGAGTTCTTTGGAACTTACGCTGAGTTTCGTACCTTTGCCAATTTTATTGACAAAAAAGGGGAGAATTAATGTGTAGTTCACACTAAAAATACATATGGTTTTCGGATCATTGCGTAAGGGGGAGTGGTTTTCATGTTGAGATGAAACTATTGACTAAGGGAGAGTGATACATATCACCATAGCATTATTTTCAAAGTTTTGATACAATTGAACTTTGATACTGTATAATATACTATGACATTGTATAACAATGATCGAGAGCTTGTGTTTTCTCATTGTTATGGCTACGGATCTTCAACAACTATGATGTTGAATTGGACATATATGAAATCATGGGAGTACTTGGAAGTGACGAAGTTTTCGAGTAATGTTGAAGAACCAAGGAGATCACGCATGTGTACGAGAAGCTACAAAGTTTTTATTTATTTTGTAATCCATATGTATTGATAGTTTTGTCACTAAAATTGAAAAAAGGGGAGATTGTTAGAGCACTGCTCGGTCGAACTCGCAAGCGTTGCTATCTCAAGCTTGTTTGTCAAATTTAGCTGTCAAAACTTTATCTCTTGATTTATAACTTACTTATATATAAGTCTGTGACTAGGATAATTAAGTGTAGTTGAGCTCCAGACTCCATAGCGATCATCATACAAAGACGAAGATTTACTCAACGAACCAGTGGAACTTCATCCGACTAAAAGGTATGTGGAGGCATGAACTTATCTATTATTCAAAAGTTTATATACTATATCTCCTACTCTTGAGGAAAAAATCGTATAAGTATGTAGTTTTTCACTTATACACATTTTCTATTTCGAGCCCAGTTTATATCGCCTATCTATTTCTCGAAATATGTGTTAGTAAGCTTTCGCTTTAACCAATTTTATCTTTACCCGTGACGAAAGTCATGATGACATTTAAATTTCTTGAAAATTGCTTTGATGAAAAATATTTTGTGAATAACAACTATATAACATCCTCTAAGAATGTTTCAATAATTAAAATGTAGAGTTGAGATTACGTAACCATCTATGGATATAAGCATATATAGTTAGCATATAAATCCATAAACCGGAAACCATGTGTATGCATATGCAAACTCATACGCATACTGGCGGGAGTTCACATCCGTGAAAATCTGCTGAGTTTGTAGTTTGCAAAATGCTTAACCAATCACCTAAAGTATGCGTACCCGTGCGCATACTGGTGGAATGATGAGTGTCAAATATTGTATATATTTATCCCTTTTTGTTGGCATTTAACTCATCTTTTATGCATTAATTCTACATTTTATCCCATATTCTGTATTTTCATTGTTTTCAAGAATAAATACTTTTATTAATTAATTTTGCATTTTTAGGTAATAAATAAAGTCTGGATGACTTGCGGAGCAAAAAGAGCAGAAAAGTAGTGAAAAGCCGGAAGAAATCACGCAAGGAAGCCGCGAAGAATGGTGCGCACAACCTCATTTTCTACACACAAAAACGCCTCCGTTCTCAGCCATCAGATCAGTTCTCAGAAGCATCCGATGGTCGCTCCTTCATAGAGCATCAAAATCTGAAGTCTCTGCCAAGCACCACAGCGCTGAAATTCCAAGCCTTCAGATTAGATGGTAGTTGAATCCAACGGTTGCTCCCTTGTTGTTCATCAAAGTTTGATATCTCCGCCTTACACTACAGCACCTAACCTAATCTAGCACCGTTCGTTTCGTTGTATCC
>NW_020648831.1:0-330 GCF_003573695.1 Papaver somniferum
CCCACGAGTGCTTGTATCCAAATAGTGTTTTCGGTTCCGGAGCTTCACCCCAAATTCTACCACGTTCAAGGTCAGGTATCATGTCATTAATATGAGGAAGGTGGGAACCTTTAACTTTCACTTTTCCATTGCCCTTCCATTCTTTCCATTGCCTTGTGTTGGTTGTTGACTTGTCCCACCAACTTCGCTTTGGCTTGCTAATTGACTTGGACGAACCACATTATCTTCATCCTCACTTTCCTCTTGATCTTGCTCATTTTGATCATCGTGGTCACGAATTACAGCTCGACTACGGTCACCACCACTCTCCCAAATTATCCCCCTTGTCCC
>NW_020648832.1:0-2005 GCF_003573695.1 Papaver somniferum
TATTCATTAAGACATTAATATTGAGTCACGATTATGTGATCAAATGAGTCTAGTATTAATTAGAGAATTGATCAAATGTAAATTAATTCACAGAAATAATTTAGTTACATTTGAATCATAATCGACATGGAATTGCAAATGCACAAAGTACAAATACATGATGGTTCGTGAATCGGCTGAGTCACAGTGCGCGAAGCGGTTTGCAAACTTATATGCAATAACCAGTTCCGAAGTTGGCAGAATTTTTCAAGCTCACGTACCGGTTTGCAAACTTTGAATCAACTCAAAGTTCCGGATTCAACAGAACTTTTCAAGTTCACGTACCAGTTTGCAAACTTAAGACTTTTATACCGGGTTCCGAAGTTCACAGAACTTTTTCATTTCACGTACCGGTTTGGGTACTTAACTGGATCTAGAACATAAAACTGTTTTGTCTCACATACCAGTTTGATTATTTTAACTCGGTTCCCTTACCACAGTTCCAAAATGGTTTGTATAAAAATACATACCTATCTGATCACGAACATACTGATTTTCCCATGATGTACATATGATTATGCATATAACACAAATCTGAAAGTTGATATATACAGCTACTCCGCTACGTGTACGAATACATGTATTACGACTTCAGACATATAACAGTTTTCCTAGTTTGTAAGACTGATAACATTGTTCCTAATATAATATTTTATATTTTTCTAAATCAATTCGAAACATTCCTGAATAATATCAATGACACATATCACTGTTCCAGGCTATTTTCAATTCATAAACTTAAATCATGATTTGGTTCCGAACAATAAAATGTTCTCCACCAAATTTGATCAAGTATGAAAAATGTTCATTAAGCTTCGTTATTATATTTCGAGAAATTCGTAAACTAAATAAATAGTTCCCGACTCGAAATTCTTGTCTATGCAAGCTAGTCTAATTAGTTATGCGACAACCATCTCAAAGATAGAAAGTGAATTTAATTTGAGAAATAGGTGGTCCAGTCTTCAGTTACCTTTTGTTGATGAAGTTTTCCAAAAGCTTCCGTTGATCTTCACCTTCAAACGGTAGAACGCAAATGATGACTGGCTCATTTCTCAACTACTTCTATCCTAGACCGAGACTTAACTAATTGTAGACTAGAAATCAAGACATAATTTTGAAAACTAAATTTGACAACAAGATTTATATAGCAACGCTTATGAGCTCGACCGAGCAATGCTCTAACAAAAGTTGCACCAACAAATCAATCCAAAAATGAAGAATCCTCTTCTTACTTCTCTAATTTTACTCTTTCCATTATCAGATCCGGCGATTTTAAGCGAGAGTTGAGAAAAAAATTCATAAAAACCATAGCTTGTTCGTCAACAGGGATTTGATTTTCATTACAAAACCTTGGTTTAAAACGAGTTTTGATTATAGATTTTCTTTTGATGAATAATACTTTACAAACCCATTCATTTAAAAATACGGAGTATCGCAATTTCTAACTAATTTAAGAAATTTTCCTGTTAATCGAGTTAAATAAATTTCCGACGATGATTTTCGTTCTTCATATATAAATTAGTTTATATTTTTTCTGATCCACTCATCAGATTGGTTTAATTGTTTGCAGCAGTGCATAATTAAATACCTTTCCTTAATAATGACACTAGATTACTGCTGCAGCAGTAGAGGGACGACCGAAAAATACACATATAATTGAAGAACAAACCATGTTGTGTCCAACAAAATGCACGAAGAATAAATTTTAGAATTTCACATCCTACTTAACAAAATATGAAGAAACGGATGAAAATAACACTAAAACAAGAGTTGTGCGAAGATTTTTTTATAGCCACTACTACAAAGCATATCAGAATATTTACGTAGCATTCGAAATGCATTTTGAGAAATACTGCATTTAAATTTTAAGAAGAAACTTTATTTTATTTTTTAACGAAAAGACCGTGCCATGATTTTTTGTAATTAGTTATTACATGGATATATTGTCTTTTTTTTCTTTTTTTTT
>NW_020648833.1:0-559 GCF_003573695.1 Papaver somniferum
ACGATAACACAACCTAAACTACTATGAAGCATAAAGAACAATGAATAAGCAACATAAATGATTCAAACAATGCATAAGCAACATGATTCAAACACTTTTCAAGTCTTAAATCTATATATCTAATTACATTAAAAGCATCGCAAAGAGCAACAGCACTAAACTACATAACCAAATAGCACTGAAGTTCCTAAAATCAGAAACAAGACTTGAGAACACTGGTATTAATAAAATAATTCTATGAAATAGCTATGGTCATGGCTTAACAGGAACAAGATACCACAGCAAAATTACTACTACCTATGGTCATGGCTTAATGGACAAATTAGGAAAATAACGGCTGTGTCCGACATCAAATATAAATGATATATCAACTCAAGTATCTATTCAGGAAATTAAAAAGAGCAGGTTATTTTTGGAAATGTTCCCCTCCGTCACTTGAGCCGCGCATGTCAGGAGTTATAAGACGGCCAGTGGGCCACATTGTGGTACTTAAGATTTTCAAGTTCAATAAGTGGCACCTAGTCTAACCACTTTTAACCATAGATGATAACTACCAAAT
>NW_020648834.1:0-512 GCF_003573695.1 Papaver somniferum
AGTAATTTTATCCTTCCTTTTCTTTATGAACAAAGTATGATCAGAATTACTCTGACGATATCCAAAGTTCCTCATAGATTTGGTGAATCTGCCAAACCAGGCCCTTGGAGATTGTTTTAGTCCATACAATGACTTGTTTAGCTTACATACCTTCTTACCATGAGATCCTAGAACTGAAATACCAGGTGGGAGCTCCATGTAAACTTCTTCAGTTAATTCACCATGCAAGAAGGCATTATTTACATCAAACTGTTGCAAAGGCCAATCCAAGTTTGCAGCAAGCGATAACAATACTCGTACTGTGTTGATTTTCGCTACTGGAGCAAAAGTTTCTGTATAGTCGATACCATAAGTTTGGTTGTACCCTTTAGAAACTAATCTTGCTTTATAACGTTCAATCTCACCATTTTCCTTGTATTTAATGGTGAAAATCCAACGACACCCCACAATCTTTCTTCCTTCTGGACAATCAACATAATCCCAAGTATCATTCTGAAAAAGGGACCTCATTT
>NW_020648835.1:0-445 GCF_003573695.1 Papaver somniferum
ACGATCGAAGAATGTGTCTGATCACAACAAAAAAACGAAAGTGATGAATATACAAGAACGATCAAGAATATAATAAATATAAGAAAACTCGACTAAGTGGTAGAAGTATAATATTCGATACAAATTCTTGCATAAAAGTCGAAACCCTTATAATATGGAAGCAACGGGACGGATATGGGACGGGGACGTTGAATCCCATCCCGTCCCATCCCGTAGCTTAGGTTTCAGGTATTATCCATATCCAACCCCATCATCTTTGTGCGGCTAAAACCCTACCCAAACGGGACGGATACCCACGGAAATGGGTTTGGGCGAGGCAAATAACCATCCCTACATTTTGGACACTAAATAGGCATAGCCGGCGGCAAATACACGATTTCCGTACAAAATCGGAAAACTCATCAGAAACAAACAGATTTATAAATGCGGCTAACTGAAAGTATCT
>NW_020648836.1:0-561 GCF_003573695.1 Papaver somniferum
TTTTTTTTACATTTAATACATCATTATGGTTATATGATACACTTTCTTATTTTGGTTAGGTGGATCAAAATTCGATGGTGAAACATTTTGGGAAGAAACTGAAGCAGACGATGAGGTGATCAACATGGAGGAAGATACTTGATAAGAAATAATTAAGAACTAAAATGAGTGATGCTCGTTTATAGACCAATTTGTTTTTCTTTGCTTGTTTTACGATGAATTTATGAGTTTGAAATTTTAAATTATTATTATTATTATTGGTTGAACTTAGATATTGATTATTAAATTAACTCATCATATTTGAGCTTAATGTTATGGGTAACCCGTAAAAAACCCGCCTCTACGGGTATTTTCCATACCCGCCCCGTCACAGATCAAGCGGGTAATAGGGAGGGTGTGGGTTTTTTTTTTGAACGGGGCAGTGACTGGGATACAAGATCCCCGCCCCATACCCACCCCATGACCATCCCTAATTGTAAGCATCTTTGACAGTGAAATGGCCAGAATTGTTGCTTAACCAAAGCAGCACATCATCTTCTTCCGGATTGAACACGATAGAAT
>NW_020648837.1:0-3688 GCF_003573695.1 Papaver somniferum
GCACGATGAGCAACTGGTTTCAAACACGATTTCCACTTCCCCACTCTTTGATTCCATCAACTGTCACACTTCATGGGATCATGGTGTCTACAATTCCAGCAATATAAATAAGTTTCTGAATCATGATTGAAAACAAGAACAACGATCTCACGTCTCACAGACAACACGAGATCAACACCTCATTAATTGAGCAATTACTCTCAACTGAGCAACTTCAATCATTCAGAACTTATCTTATTCATAATACACAACATACCCACAATCTTTGATTACGACGCTATCCATGTGTCATACCTAGCGACAACTTGAAAGTATCGTAAATCTGAGTCAACTTGATAGTGTCGTTCCAGAAAAAAACACTAAATATACGACACTTTCAGCATAACCTGTATAGTGTCGTATATAACCATAATATGACACTTTCCAACTATCTGAAAACGACTTTTTTCCACTAGTGTCTCTTGTGACTGAATTTACTCTGGAACGATCATTGTCTTGGTTTAGGCCGGAGTACTACAGATTGATCTCTCGAATTTAAAGCACTCCCTTCTTGCAGTGCATCTGTGTGAGGTTGAACATTTCACTCAGTTCAAGGAGTCTCCTCCGTACGGTCGTCTCCTCAATCCCGTGAAATCCAGCAAATCGTTTTGCCCCATCTACAGATTGGCGACCACAGTGGGAGATCATTCTCTCGGTTGAAATCTCATAATTTTACAAGATGGCCGGTCTTAGGTCTGGGTTAGTCACAGGTTCCAATGCAAACGGCGCTAGCACTAGCAATAACAACAACAACGACAGCGAGGATATCCCGGAAACGATTCCGGCCTCTAACACTGACGGTGGCGATGTTACTCCTCCTCATGTCAACGCGGAGGGTCATCCTTTGTTCGTCCGACACCTGAGGAAGTCATAGGAAATCCACCACCTACCATTGATGATCTCATAAAAATGCAAGAGACTCTTGCAAAGAATCAATCCGATATGGCTACATCACAGAAGGAGCTATTTAATCAACTGAAGGCTCTCACTGATACAATGTTAGGGAATATCCAAGGAAAAGGAAAAGAAAGGAAAAATCCTCGGACGCCAATCCTGAGGTAATTCCAATTCATACAATTGATGATGATGAATCCCGCAAAGATGCGGACGATCCATCGGCGAAAGAATCATCAAACTTCATCACTCGGGAAGATTTAGAACGCCTTTTGGAGAACCGTGGAAAGGACAAGACCCCACATGTCCATCGTCACCAGCCTCCATACCCTACTGCTACGCAGAGGATTCCTCTTCCAAAAGTGTATATCTCTCCAACCTTTACTTTGTACGACGGAACCGGCAATGCTCGGGAACATGTTTCTCGGTTCCTGGAAGCTTTGGGTGAACATGAGCATAACCATGTTATTCGCCTCAAAGAATTTTCAAAATCCTTGTAAGACAAAGCGTACACCTGGTACAACAACATCGCACCAGGAACTATCAACAATTGGGGAGAAATTATTGACGCCTTCTACAGAAAGTAATTCTTTGTGTCAGAGCAAATTACTCTCTCTGATATTGGAAGAATGTTTCAGAGGAACAATGAACATCCCAATGACTACATGAAAAGATTCAGAGTCCAGGCCTTGGAATGTCATGATCCAAACGTCACGGAGCAGCAACTGGTATACTTGTGTATCAACGGCATGATCCCGGTTACAGAGCTTTATTGGAAAATCTTTGTTTCCAGAACTTCTCAGATCTTCATGAAGCGGCGAAGAGATCGACAACTACTGCGCCCGCTTTACTAGAAAGAACAAAAGCTACAAAGGCTGAAGAACCGCGAGACACTCGAGGTAGCAGACGTCTGATCAAGAATCAGTAAAACCTCCATCCTTCCACAAACACTGTTGCATAAGGGAGCAAACGGAAAGCCAAACCGCCGCACAAGCATACCTCATCTCTTCAAAAGCACAAAGGAAGGATAAGCAAGATGCGCAAGCCTCTGACCAACGCACAAGAGCTCCTGATCAAGAAGCACCTGACTTTCCTTTTTCCATTGAAGAGGTGATAGACCTCCTGGATGTATGGGTCCAAGATGGTGCAATCAAGTTTCCATATGTCAAGAAAGAACCAACTGAATAAGACATGGAAAGTCCTCGTTACTGCCGCTTCCACAGGTTCGTCAATCATCCCACAAGTGACTGCGGAGTTTTGAAGCACATTTTCAAAGAGAAGGTTGATCCACAATAGCTTCAACTGGGATCTGAAGGAGTGCACAAGAATCCTCTCTGAGTCAGAACCTTTATACTCTCTCAACAACCTATCAAAGAGGCAGTTCAATCCTTGGTCGAACGTGAATTGCTTTATTTGTCGAAGGCACAAAGGAGAGACATGTTCACAGTACTGAACCACATCGTGTCAAGAAGTCCATTTCGAAAATACTTCTTGAGCCTCCAGCCACAGACCAAGAGATGTACGACTGGGGACTGCTTACCACAGTCAATCCCAAAAGAAACGAATTTGGAAGAACGTTGATCGATGCTGGCACCGCCATCAACAACATTCCACTGAAAACCATAGATCCACATGCATCACTCGACAAGGAGCTACTCATGCTTCCACCTCAATCAGAGACCTTGAAGGAACGCTCGGAAATACTTATGGATACATCACTCTCAATGTGAACATAAGTTCAACCTGGACGGAAACCAAGTTTCACATAATCAGGAGATCCAGGATATGACATATCCTTCAGACGAGCGTGGATCCACGCTGAAAAGATGGGTACTTACAAAGCGCCTTTGGTTACACATCTCTCCAACGAAGAAAGTTCTGATCCAAAAGGTTTGGCGGAGGTTCCATCATCAGAGCACTTGGAAGAATTTCGAACTTTGACGAGGTTGAAACAAGAACCTGCAAAAGATGCATATACATTCATCAAAAGTTCATGTACTCAGGAAAGTCTCATTCCTCCCATTCTATGTCATTTATTTCCTCACATGCTATTTTAGCATGGGAACTCAATTCTGCTAGCAACTCTGCAAGACGTTATGAATGGTGGCTTCACCGCATTAGTATTTTACCAAGTGGTCTAAACTGACGTTTCTCCGAATCAAGCACTGAAACATTCATTATTGAGATGATGTCCAATCATAGCAAAGAACACTTTGGGCGTTTCTCCTGCAAGTCCATGTGTTCCAAAAAATCAGAAAGCTCTAATGTCTGCACAAGTGTTGAATCCCACTACCGCAACGAAAGGGATGCTGAATCAACAAAAGATACTCCAGGGCCGAGATGATCAAACCCCTAAGAAATTCGATGCTTAAGGAATATACGCTTCAACGCTCAAGCATTTAAGAAGTCATAAAATTGTACTCCCAATCAAAGAGTACATCACAAATATCTTGACGATGACACATGGATTCAACACCAGTACGATCAAAGTGTAACTAAACTACAATCGATAAGTCTTCATTATCTCATGATAAGACTTCTGAAGCAGATGCAACATCATTCATACATGGATGGAACTAACTCCTTCAACATACACTGGGCAACCTGAGGTGATTCCGTGAAATTCCATCAACGGGATTTCTCTACATCACAAGCCCCTGCATGATTGAGGAACTTCCTCTCTTCACCAATCACATCCAGTATGAAAACTGCTGATGATATCTACCACAACAACGTCGACTCACTGACAAAGCCA
>NW_020648838.1:0-1446 GCF_003573695.1 Papaver somniferum
AAAAAAAGTTAAAATGAGATTATGTTGAAATAACTTCTTATATACTTTAATAGCTAATGAGTTTAGTATTATCTAGTATGAAATAAAGCAAAAATATCGTTTCAGTCATAAAAAATAAGTTTAATCACGTTATTTTTCCAAAAAACATGGAAACAGCTGAAGAACATAAAATCACCCAAAAAAATTCATATGTGCGGGCCCAAAATGAAAAACAAGGCCTGTGATGGATGGGGTGGGGGAAAAATGTCAGACTTCGTAGTTTTTTATTTTTTCGAGATAGTCGTTCGTAAACAACAACTCTACTTGAGGGCCGAACCCTGTTTATTGTACATTTTTTTGTGTCAAGAAATTACAGTAATTGATTTCATCAATTATGGTAACACACACTAGGAATTAGGTCTACGTAATAGGAATTCAACATCATTCTAGAAATTACAATGTTTGTTTCATATAAGGAAGGGAATTAGAGAAGTAAATGAAGAGGATGACCTTGGGATGGTAAAAAAGGATTTTCAAACTCTGTATTAAACAGGTGTGTACGAACAACCTAGTTCGACGATTTATTTGTAGGGGATAACGAACTACTTAATATATTTACGATATATCACATTAAGGTTGCCGAACCTCGTGAGAAACAAACAAAATTGAGTGAACTTAAAAGAAAACAATATGATAACAAAGACAATGTATGACAAATATACAGTAATCTCGGATAAATTAACACAAACATTCCAAACAAATTACCAAAAAAAATTTTAGTTATCATTTGATTTCACTAATTCCTATATTTTTTAATCAAAATAAATATAAGACGGGATAAAATCAAATTGTTGTAAAGATGCCGCATCATCACCCAAAAAGATTTTAGTACATTGTTGAACATATCTGGACCGATACTCCAGTTGAACCAAAGTCGCATTTCCCGTCAACATTTATATTATCATTCTTCATCAATAGCATAAAATCAACAAGATGCTTGAAACACAACATAATTAGAGACACTGCAAGCATGTCTTGGATGAATCAAATTGATTTTTTGGTATATCAAGATGATAGTGATTTAGAAGATCATCAAGGAAATGGTCTCTCTTAAAAATATCAAAGTACTCAACAGAAACAACAAGAATCATTTAACCAAAGAAACCTATTTTCGAAGAAATATCGACAATACTAAAGAAAGTGTAAGGATTTTGAACGATTTACTTTTTCAGTAATCCCAACAAAGATTTAGATGGTAGATTCTGAACACAAATTAACCATTTCAAAATCCCTGGAATGTTCAATGTACCTACATTTAATGTATATCTATACTTGCTTATGACGTAGTTGTATATGGTAAATAGTGGGTTCGTTTCTCGGACTTATTAAGATTTGATTCTCGACCTACTTTTAATTTTAAAACTATTGAACTCAATTTAAAAAGATGATATCAAGTATAAAGAATAC
>NW_020648839.1:0-1010 GCF_003573695.1 Papaver somniferum
ACAATTAATCACGATGATGAATTTTTTTTTTCGCAGGAGGGGGAAGAGTTCGGCTAGAGGAGGAGGAGGAAGAAGAGATGGTAAGGGAAACTGATTTTGATTTTTTAGAAAACTGATTTTAGATTTTTATATTAAGGATATATAGGTAATTAAACTACCCATAGGATACCCCTTATAAAGTCACCCAAGATGGTACTATTGTTTTGTATGCCTAGAAAGATTTTGGTATGCCCAAAATCAAGGTTCTTAACAAAGTCAATAGATTTCTCTGGGCCTCTCTTTGGGTATATATAAGAAAATTGTAGGCCATACAAAAGGATAAGGGTTGGGTGATAAAGGGGCATCTTTATATAGGTAAATTATTTAGTTATCTATGATTAATTTATTAATATAATTAATTAATTTTTTTAGAACCTTCTCTCTTCCGTTAATCTAGTTGTTACCGAATAAAGTTCGGTTATAATTGGAAAGAGTTATCAGTTGAATTATTTATTTTTTTCATCTAAAGATGTTGATAAACAGTTGAGAATTAACAATTCCATCGGAGGGGCAGCAACCCAATAAGACAAAAAGGATTATTACATGAGTAATTCAAGTGCCCCTTATAAAAAAGATCTAGAAATGACTAATTAACCCATATTGTTGATAATCAAGATTAGTGTTCATAATCAAGCTTAATGTTGATAATCAAGATTAGTGTTGATAATTAATTTTCACTTATAATAACTCTAAAATCAGAATTTTAGAGTTATCAAAAGAAAAAAAGTTTAGAGGAGAAGAAAAAAAACTTTTGTGATATTTGTGAAACCCTAGATTTTGATTCAATCAACCAAAATGAGTGATTCCAGTGGAAAAATTGAGATGGGTGAATCTCTATATGATAGAGAAAACAAATACTACATACCCCTTGATGGAGATTCTGATATGGAGTATTTGTTAGATGGTAGAGATGTTTTAACCCATAGTGAAGGTCAATCTCAACCAATTGAAGAAATTAGCCAACAAAGTGA
>NW_020648840.1:0-297 GCF_003573695.1 Papaver somniferum
ACGATGGACATGCGATGTTTTGTCTTTTCCACGGTTCTCCAAGAGGTGCTCCAGATCCTCGCGAGTGATGAAATTCGATGATCCCTTCGCTGATGAGTTGTCTGCAGCAGTTTTGCGGACTTCGTCATCTTCTACTATATGGATTGGAATTCCTTCAGGATCGTCGTCTGAGGATTTCTTCTTCTCCTTTCCCTTCTCTTGAGTTTTCTCTGACATCTTGTCAGTAAGAGTTTTGAGATAATTACACAGCTCCTTCTGTGTAGCAGACATGTCAGTCTGATTCTTTGCAAGAGTCTC
>NW_020648841.1:0-389 GCF_003573695.1 Papaver somniferum
AAAAAAAAAAAAAAAAAAAAAAAAAAAAAAAACGATGTATATTCAGAAAAAAAGAAAATATCAGAAAAAAATACAAAAAAATCAAGTATTTATCAATTCCATCATCTCTTGTTCCAAAAATAAAAAGAGAATAGTCAATGTAAATAAGAGTCATGTAAATAGTCATCTTTTGTGTTTTTGTAATAAGCAAGGAGGGTGTATGCCATTGATGTACAACGCGAGAAATTGTGAAATACCTCCAACTCATTCACAATTCTCGTAAAGTCCGGACAGCTAGCTAGATTTCGACCTCAGTTCTTAGCCTGAGAAACTATCTCTTGGTGATTAGTAGTCATGACTTCAAATCTTTCTTTACACATGTGTAGATACACTTTACACTCTTATCACAT
>NW_020648842.1:0-359 GCF_003573695.1 Papaver somniferum
GCTGCAACAAAAAAACGATGTGCAGTAGAAAATGCATCACAATTCACAAAATGAGTTATAGGATAGGGAGTACCTGAGGACTTGACTGGTATAGGTGAAGCTGCAGGGGAAACCAAGGTTGTGTTAGATTGTTTTGAAACACCCTTCCATTGGAAAAAATACTTGTGCCTAACGTTCTCAAATTTTGTACGTTTACCCCGTCCAAGTTCCTCGTCTGCAACTATATTACGATGATCTCGACTATCCGTATTTTCCGTGAGAGAAGGAGTAACAACTTCTGTACCAGACGCAGGCACAGCAGAAGAAGAAGCAGGTGCTGAATCAATATGTGCATCATTCTCAGCAATATGTGTTGTGTG
>NW_020648843.1:0-2294 GCF_003573695.1 Papaver somniferum
ACAAGCTCCCCGTATCTCCGCAACAGCAACAAGGCAAAACTTTGGAAAATAGAGTGAGTCACGTGTTCAACACGCTGTCCTTAAGACATTAGCGCCCGGCTACACTCAAGAGTGATGCTATAGCCCTCACAGGACGGATATCTCCAGGATAAAACACCCTAATATACCTACTACTAGCATATGTAGTAGATGCTCAACTTGAGCTTGGCAACTCCGAAAAAACCGTTAAGGAAAATCGCGAATGCTTAAAAATCGCTATAAAATATTTTTCCTTAGGGGTCCCTCTAAAATATAGAGCAACCCCTTTCCCATAGATTTTACAAAAGTAGTGAATTTCTTTATATAATTGACAAATACAACTTAAGAAGAAAACCTCCCCGATGTGGGACTAAAAGCTTTATATAGTTTCTTAAAACTACTAAAAATTGGAAACTCCACGATGTGGGACTAAAAAGTTTCATTCACAAAATAAAACAATAAATTATAATTTTTTATTAAAACTTTAAAAAATTATTTTTTTATTAATCGTTTTCCAACAAAATGTTGAGATGTCTATGACTACAACTACACGTATAGTAAAACAAAATATAAAACCCATGTTAAACAAATGAGACCGTACATTAGATATGATTTTCTTTAGTAGTAGTTGGTGGTCGAGTTGTTTGTTGATGGCACAATCCTAATTGAGCTTTCGATCTCATTTTATTTTGTTAATTAATCGGTATGATCAAGACGACATCGAGTTGTTCTTTTGTTAATGTTTTCTTGACCAAGACCACATGAGTTGTTCTTTTGTTATTGTTTTCTTGTTTCCTCTTCTAACCTCACTGTTTTAGCAGATAAGGTTTGTTCAAACTCGGTGTCAAGATGATACATAGCACATGCTTAATTATTTGCCAGTTCTTCAAGAAAAAAAATATTAGCCAGTTCTTGCGCTTATAGATATGTACGGGGTCCAGTCAAATCATGTCAAGTCAGTATCAATGGATGTATTCCTCGCCGTTTTCGTTACGCGACACACTATATACGAAAGGCATACTAAAACACGAAACTTAATATTATAGATATATGAATTTTGATAAGTGGTGGTGGTCAAGTACTCAAGTTGTTAACTAAGGGCACAATCTTAATGAGTGAAAGAGGGTTAGAGGATATTATGTGTTTGGTCTTTTCATAACCAACGTGATCAAGACAGCATACAATTTGCTGAAAAGATTAAGACAATATGAGTTGATATTTTCATGGTGTTTCTTTTGCTTTCGGCTTCAGAGTCCCTCAACTCCCACTGTTTGAGCAGTTAAGTTTTCGTTAAATATCTGATTCTTAATAAGCCCACTAAATTAGATAATTATTCTTAAATTCCCATTAAATGAGGGCCACATTCACCAGATGTCTTTGCCAGGATTTACAACTCAGAAGTCAGATCATCTTTGCACGCCAAATGATAGAACTCTTGATTAATATGCAGACCAATTTTCAGGGACGGACCCAAAATCATTTATTGGGAAGGGAGTGTGTATTATGATGTTTCATTTAAATTAGAAATATTTCCTTGTTTAATATTAATATGCAGTGTAAAATGGCAACATCAATTTCATTTGTATTAGCAATAATATTGTACTCTACATATTTTTCCCATTTTGGCCAATGTAGCCATCTTGCTACAAAGAAAAAGAAAGCTCGGCCACTATTTACTACCCTGAAGACATTGTATAATACTACTAATAATTTCTACCGACACTAACTGATATCTATCCATGACCAAAAACCCCATTATGCAAAATTTGATCCCAAACAGATCACCTAAAACGAATAATTAGGGTCTGAAGCTTCTAATCTGATGTTCCCAGCATCACCTTTGACACCTGTCTTCTTCTTTCCTTCTCAACATCATCATTTTTGGTGAAGACAAGGAAGATACAGTTTTTGCACATGCCACTCTTTTTACTAGTAGTCTCCATCGTCCATCAGCTGCTTTTCTTTCCAGTTGATTTTTCAATTTGAATTGTCTGCACATCAAGGAGAAATATCATTAGTCACTGGAATATTGGAGTCATTCATTGTACCACAAGGAAAAATACTTTAATGCCAACTTTGACAGTTTTTGGGCTTTAGTGGTGGTTGGTCATTCCCAATCAAGTATTTGGTTCCAAAATATCTCCCTGTAAAATGGCTAGTCAATCCCCATCAGCCATTGGACCCAAAAATATCTTTTTTTGTTTTTGTTTTGCAAAGATGGAAATTACTTTTCACTGGTCGACATCGATGGAAATTACTCTTCACTTGTCACAATT
>NW_020648844.1:0-1386 GCF_003573695.1 Papaver somniferum
TCCTTGGGTTTATACCTGTGAGGTATGTGGTTTCACGACATTTGTCCCTCTTACTCGGACTAACTTATAGAACGTTATGTCCTGGAGTTCTTCGAGCGTCAAGTAATCCTCATGGATTTCTCTTAATTTCCTTAGGCAGGGTGCGTGACATTATCTGGTACATCCGTACGGATGTAGGTTCAATCTTTCTAAGACTATTTTTGAACCCTAAGATCGCATTGGACACGTGGAATCTTCTGATATCAGCACAGAGTTTCCTCTGTCGAGTGATCGTAGGGATTCAATTGGTGCTCTACTCAGTTTGAAAAACATGTCAATTCCTGGTTTGACAAGACTGTTATGCATGTAGGACTCCGAAAATCACTTAGATAGATGGGCAAAGAATTGCACCGACCCCTTAGGAAGGTTAGTGAACCAAATTAGCGCTTCTTCTTTCAAACTTGCTGGGAAGAACTTACACATCACAACATCGTATTGGCTTCATTGCGTCAATATTATTCGATAAGATCGTAGATGTTCAATCACATATCTATGGGGATCTAAATCAAAACCAAATGGAAATGAGTGGAGCAGCCCTTCCATATTATATTTTAAGTTAATTAAGCGGATTATAACGATGTGGGACTATTGTCCTTTCCCAGTTTAGCTAGTAGGCACGCCCCTAGAGGTGATTGTCCTAATTCTTGCATGACTTCTGCTAACTTCTGGCCTTCGTTCCTTCTTGTTGATTCCTTACACATCGCTGTGGGATTTAGTCGGTGGACAAAGTTAGGGCTTTGGTAGACTTCTAACTAAAGTAAACTTATTCCTAAAGTTTAGGAATTTAGGGGCCAAGTTAGGGAAACTTGTTTCCCAAGTAATTTTCTTAAGGGCCAAGTTTGTTTCTCTATATATAGGACTAGAATTGTAGGTTTATGAATAATCTAACCTAGAAGAGTGGTAAATCCTTGTGCTTAGGATTTTGGTCTCTTTGGTAGGGAGGGTCGTGTGCTACCATGAAGGTCAATATCGGTGCGAGAGAAAAACTTGTGGAGAGAGGATTTTGGTGTTCTAGGGTTTAGGGTTTGGGGATTTTCCCTAAACCTAGTTTCTAGTGTTTCCATGTTTCTCCTCTGTTACTAACGACTATGAAGACGGTGTAAAAGAGAAGACATGAGGCTGGTTTGGAGAATGGTTTAGAGAGTTGGTTTCTATTGTTTCTTCGATGGTGTTGTCGGGTATGTCCTGTTAACTCTTTGGGTCTTGTCTTGGGTTGCGTAAAGAGCATGTAATGGTCTTTGATTAATGGAAGTTTTTCTGGTGGTGTTGGCCGTAGATGTAGCCTGTAAAGGTGAACCAAGTATATCTTTTGTTGTGGTTGTTTGCTTCTTTATCGTTTGTCTCTTT
>NW_020648845.1:0-787 GCF_003573695.1 Papaver somniferum
ACGATTAAAAAACTGGCGGGTAGGGTAGGGTTGGCGGGTATGGGTAGGGTATGTGCACTCCTAGGTAGGGTGGGTAGGATATGGCCTATACCCGCCACCCTACCCGTTTACTGGCGGTTAAGAAAATATTTACCCGCCACCCTACCCGCCAAATAGTGGATAGGGTAGGATGCGGTTAAAAAACTGGCGGGTAGGATAGGGTTGGCGGATATGGGTAGGGTATGTGCACCCCTAGTTATACATGATTTGGGGATATCGTTGGCAGGAGAGTCTGCTCCGAGCGGCAATGATTGTGCAGTCGAGATACAAAATCTTAGAATCGCGTTAACACTATGCCGCTCTATGGGTGGCATGCCAAATATAGGATTCTTGGCAAGTCCGGACTTGCCTAACTAGGTCAGAAATTTTTACTATATAAAAAGCACTTCACCATCATAACCTCATTCGTCTTATAGAGCAGCCGCCGAAAGAGAAAATGTATTTCTTCGCTTAGGTTTATAGAAGAAGATCTAATGGAGTTTAAAGAGGGGGCAAGGATGATCAACGCTATATTTCTGACACCTCTTGTATGAGAAGAACCCTAAAAAGTTCTTCCTTGAGCACAGTTAGCAACTCTCTGAGTCCTCCTCCTGCTCACCTTCTTTGTTTTCTTTGCAAAAATCTATTTTGTTCAGTTAAATCTAGATCTTAAGATAGTCATAGCTATAATTTTTCTTTTTTCTCTGGCTGATTGAGGATATACTTTCTTAGTGATTGCTAATGCTGCCTAGTTTTTTTTTTTTTTTTT
>NW_020648846.1:0-581 GCF_003573695.1 Papaver somniferum
TTTTTTTTAAACCCTAAGGAAGGGTACATTAAATATAAAACTGTTTGCAGGGAAGGACGACGATTACAATATCGTCTCGTCCCCTTGGGTTCGCACATGACATATGAGTCATGGCCCGAGTCGACTTCAGCGGTTCTTCGCCCGTCTGGTACGGGAGGTAAGCTTTCGAAACACCCGCGAATCCCCCGTCAATGGGTTTATTGTATGCCTTAAGGTGAATATATGGTGAGGATTTGAATACGGTTGTTTTAATTTCCTAGTAAAGGGAAAGGCCTGGCCAAATTAAGATAAGGAATCGGATTTCATCACCATTTCCTTCTTGCCCGCCTTAGGAAAACGAAACCAAACGCGAACCTAAGCTTAAAATTTTGACTAGAACGAGACCTATAGGGTAACGAGCTTAATAGGAAAGTCGTTCGAAAAATATTGGTTACTCTTTTGAGCATACTTTGAAGTTCATGATGGTTTCTGCGAGTTGAATGCGTGACTGCGCCGCCTTATAATACCGGTGAGACCTTGGGTATCAAAGCTCCTCGCAGCTTCCCTCGTCTCAATTCAACTTACTTAAACTCAGATTGATT
>NW_020648847.1:0-412 GCF_003573695.1 Papaver somniferum
CGCAAGGTCTCGTGTCTGCTACTTGTATAAAGAGTCAAGAAACGATTACTTATCCCCTAACTTTCACTATCTTTAGATCAATTAACAAATCAATTTAGTTGGACACCTAAACAATCTATCAATCAACCATGAATGCATAAACATTCCTATTAGTAAAAACAAACGATAGTCACGTGAAAAACCTCAAAGTAGATTTAAAAACAAAACTCAAAACATGTTCAGAACTAGGAATTCATCCTCAATCAATAAGAAAATTAGTTACTCATGTTTTTGAAATTCACACAAATAATTAGAGGGAGAATTTTTAAAGTTCACACAAATAATTAAAAGAAGAATTTTGAAAGCAAGCAAAAACACAAGTGTTGTGTGTGTAGAGAGGTGTAGAAGTGTAGAGGAACTTCTCTATTTATAG
>NW_020648848.1:0-359 GCF_003573695.1 Papaver somniferum
ACGATTCTAACGAGCCAAAAATCACTTAATTCGGACTTAAAACGAAGAAGTTATTGACGAAACAAGCTTTGAACGAAACCCGCGCTGTTGCATACATGGCAGTGATGACTGTGCAGAATTACTGACGTGTTACTGCTGATTGGGATAACTTTCTGACGTGGCGTACGAACGGCGCTGACGTGGCAGCTGACGCGACAAAACAACCAGCATCCTGAGACGCTGACGTGACAAAATTTGATGATGTGTCGTTCCTGACTGGACTGTGTGCTGATGTGGCACTACTGGTGTGGATTATTCCTCTGACGTGTCATTAGAGTCTTCTGACATGTCACTGATGACGTGGACTTCTGCTGACGTGG
>NW_020648849.1:0-495 GCF_003573695.1 Papaver somniferum
AAAAAAATAAAGAAAAAAGCGAGAAAAAAAAAGAGAGAGAGAATTATTTTTTTTATTTTTTTAAGAGACTTTCCATTCTTTTTTCTTTTGTAATTATTATTATTATTTTTTGTATTTCTTTTCATTGGACTGGACTTTGGACAATTTATTTTGATTTTAAACCCTACGGAATGGTTATATATAAAAAAAAGAATTTAAATATAAATTGTTTGCAGGGAAGGACGACGATTACAATATCGTCTCGGCCCCTCGGGCTCGTACATGACATAGGAGTCGTGGCCCGAGTCGACTTCAACGGTTCATCCCCCGTCTGGTACGGGAGGTAAGTCCATCGAAGCACTCGTGAATCTCCTGTAAGCGAGTTACTGTATTCCTTAAGGTGATTCATTGATTGAGGACGAATTTGGACTGTTTATAAATTCCTAGTAAAGGGAAAGGCCTGGCCAATACAAGATAAGGGTTCGGATTTCATCACCGCTCCCTTCTTGCCCGCCT
>NW_020648850.1:0-518 GCF_003573695.1 Papaver somniferum
ATTTTGAGTGGGTTTTCAGTCAAAGGAGGGAAGAAAATCTCACATTTACATTATGCGAATGATACGATTCTCTTCGTCAAAGATAATAGCGATGAACTGCACTTCATTTTTAGTGCTCTAAAATCCTTTGAAGTTGTATCTGGTCTAAGAGTTAATAATTCCAAAACCAAGTTGGTAGGTATCAGTGAAACTCCCCTCTTGTTGCTTGGGCGAGTAAGCTTGGATGTGCGACTGATATTCACCAATTTTATATCTGGGCCTACCTTTTGGTGCTAAGTCTAACTCGAAGACTATCTGGGACCCTATTTTAGAGAGATTTCATAGCAGGCTTACTTCTTGGAAAAGAATTAATCTCACTAAAGGGGGGAAAAGATTTCTTATAAAAAGTGTATGTACTCTCCAGCCTTCCTCTGCATTATTTCAGCACCTTCAAAGCACATGCATCTGTCATTTATGCTCTAGAAAAGAAAATCAGGGATTTTCTTTGGAACGATAGTGATGAGGAAAAGAGAAGACAT
>NW_020648851.1:0-881 GCF_003573695.1 Papaver somniferum
ATGAACAAACGCAAATATACCAACCACCGAATTGCAGTGATGAAGTCATGTACTCTGAAAACCTAACCCCGAGGAAGAAATCAAAACCCTTATTAGAAATCGGCATCCTAATTAGAAATAAAAACCCTAATTATAAATCAAATCCCTAAGGAAGAGTCGACAGTTCGAAATCAAAACCCTGATTATAAATCAAATCCCTAAGGAAGAATCGATAGAAGATGAGACAACTGGTAGAAATAAAAACCCTTATTAGAGATTAATACAGACTAAAAGATGAGATTTGACGAAATTTGTGGAAAATATACCATTGATTAAGAAACTTGAACACGCTAAGCATCTAATGAAAGTTGTGCATCACCTAATTTGCTATTAGTGTGCTCTACTAGAACTCTTCCCTCTAATTTTTTTTCTATTTTTGTTTCTTACGATTGATGAAGAAATACCAGACCAAAGATTGAGAAAGAGATACCAAAACAAGAGAGAAGTGAGAGGAAGAAAAAAGGTTTGCATAAAAATTATCGATAGCGGATCTTGGTCAAATGTGTAGTCCGCGCTCAGTAAATATCGGACTACACATTGGGCGGTGGATATTTCTCTTGGACTTCTCCTATCGAAATGATTTACATTGGGCGGGCTCAATCCCGCAGGTTGTACAGCAAGACACAGGGGAAGACAGCCACACCAAACTTCTTATTAAGATTTGTATGTTTCCTGATTTTTAGATTAGTTTTAAGAGTATGTGTCACCTAATATTGAGTTTTTTCCGTGTATTTTTAGGAACAAATTTATCTCCTAATAAATTAGGTGAGAGCGTTTTGAGGAACAAATTTATCTCCTAATAAATTAGGTGAGAGAGAGGAGCGACATGTATGGGAAGTTGC
>NW_020648852.1:0-1176 GCF_003573695.1 Papaver somniferum
TCATGAATACTGAGCAATTTCAGTAATCACTTTTATATAGAATCGAACGATTGGACGGCTCCTAGACAGCTTGCCTGCTAGTATAGAGCGATAACGTCTTCAGGATGTAACAATGTTTTCCCTGACTATATAAAAGACATGTGTATAGAATCATTATGATTGGACGGCTCCTAAACAGCTTGCCTGCTAGTATAGAGCGATAACGTCTTCAGGATGCAACAACGTGTTTTCCCGGACTATACTATACATAATAAATATGACGCTTCAACAAGCTCATATCGCTCAATCTTGAATAATTAATGCTCCTAGACAGCATGCCTGCTAATATAGAGCCATCAATTAATTATCTCTAATCGTTAACTGAATATTCAGCAATATTCTACGATTCTTCGTAACATTTCGTCACTTCAATTCGTGGTTCTTCCCAGCAGAATTCCACGGGTTAGTGATAAATGTTCAATATACGGGCATCTGAGCAGCTATCGAGTAAGCCTTGGCCAAAATGGTGTTAGTATACTCAGCAATAATGCACGAACGAGCACATGAATGCGCAAACGAGCATTCCAAAACATGAAGGAACGATAAACCTATACAAAGTAGGAAGAAATAATAAATAATAAAATATTAATCAAGGCGCTGGGGACTGGGCCCACCGGCCGGCCGGTCGTGTCGTGGCCAGTCCCACATCCAATTTTATATTTTATCATATTTTTATTATTTTCCTTGATCTCATGAAAATCCCTTCATTTGAGCAAATCTCCTTCGTCTCAAAGAAACTCCCCAGTCTCATGGCGTTTTTTCGTATCAAAGAAATAATAAAATTTAGGAAAGGTGTCGCGGGACCAGGTCCATTAGCTGGCCGGCCATGTCCTATCCGTGGCCGGTCCCACACCTCATGACTCATTATTATATTATTATTTCCCTCAAGACATGAAAATTCCCTGATATTTCCCTCAATTCATGAAATATTATAGAAATTAGGGAGAAAACGCACGGGACCCGGGCCATGGCCTGTCCCACACGCCCGTGTCTTATTATTTTAATATTATTTGTTTCCTCATCCCATGGAAACTCCTTCACTTCAAGGAAATTCTCTAGTTTCAGCAAACTCCTTGGATTCATGAAATTTCACTCAAGTTCATGAAAAATAATATAAAATTAGGGAAACCCGTGGGA
>NW_020648853.1:0-306 GCF_003573695.1 Papaver somniferum
GATGTACCATGCTTACGATTTATAATTAATGTTTGGAGAATCTACCTTGGCAAGAATAAGTGTAGGATCAGAATCTCGCAATGATAATATTTCAGCGAAATTATCAATGACACAGCATAACAGCGTCGCAGAACAGTTTCACAAATGATAGAACAAATGACGTCATCTAAGATCACGAGAAAGATGTGATAGTCCTGCGAAGATTAGAGAGTTTGCGAAATTTACAATTGTAAGGTTGTGAGAATATCGGAAATCATATCCGAAAATAAAGGACAAATTAGCTGTCATCCACTATGTATTTTCTTA
>NW_020648854.1:0-473 GCF_003573695.1 Papaver somniferum
AAATTAATTCCAAAAATATTTTCTTAAGAGTTTTATTTGTGGGAAATTCCTTTTACGATTTTTACTTTTTTTTGAATAAAACAAAAACCTAACTTGATTTGCAAGTATCTCATCCTATAAATACGACTCGAAATTCTGTTTTCAAAACACACAAGCAGCGACTATCTCTAGGTCTACTTTTATTCTTCTTCTTGTTTTTTGTGTGGCGCTTTACTTCCATCTCTGTGCTGAGTTCAAGAGTGGAAAAAATACATGTATCGGCCCATGCCCGTGCGCGTATACCATGCACCAAGTTCCTCTTCTACTCGTATTAATTTTTGGCTAATTTTTATTTAGGAAATTAATTCCAAAAATATTTTCTTAAGAGTTTTATTTGTGGGAAATTCTTTTTACGAGTTTTACTTGTTTTTGAAGAAAACCAAAACCTTAATTGATTTGCAAGTATCTCATCCTATAAATATGACTCGAAATTC
>NW_020648855.1:0-1573 GCF_003573695.1 Papaver somniferum
TTATTTAACTACTGAAGTATATAAAAATTTATTTCACCATAATCTCATCTTGCTATTACTGGTTTCAGAGCCTTAAAATTTGCAAACAGTTGGATGATTTCAACCAAAAATGAATAATACAAACAAAATTTGGTTTTCATGTCAAATCTATTATTATAACTCGGATGGTAAGGGATAATAATGGGGTAAAACAAGAATCGGAAGACATATAAATTAAGTGACATATTCAAGGATCACGACAACATCCCTATTTCATCGCCCAGTGCTTGCCCATTACAATTTTTCGTGTTGGGCAAACCATTTTACCATTAGAACCAAGGTATCAGGTAACTAGAACAGATTCACTAAGAACGATTTTTCGGGGACCATGATCTTTTTGGGGACCATGGTTTTATTTTGGATAAAGACATTAAAAGTAAATCTAGGTCACCCCTTATCTAGATATTTATATTAATACCTAAATTACCCTCCTGATTAGTTTTGGGTGATGATTAGTTAGTGTTAATAATAGTTAGTGTAATGATTAGTGAGATGATTAAGTTAAAGATAATTAGTGAGATTAAAAAAATCAGATGATTTTTTTTTAAAGAAGTAGAATTATTGAGAGAGTAAAGTTAGAGAAGATGAAGAAAGAAAACATGAAAAACGATGGATTTTACCAACCACAACCGGAGGAAGGGTATTTGGGTACCCAGGTAGGCTTCAAACTTAGATAATGTTGCTTGAATTGCTCCAAACTTTAAAAAAAAATGAAATTTTTTATGTAGATTTAGGCCAGTTCGGTTACCATATGTCAAGAACATGTAACCGAACACACCTGAAAGTGTAGTTTGGTTACGTTTTCAAACACGCAGGTTACCGAACTCGCTCGTTAGGTTATGGTCGTACAGTGAAATGTTCGGTTACCTAGGATAAAATGGTAGGTAACCGAACTTTGAACTTAACAATTTATTTGGATACATCTTGTGTGTTCGGTTAGTTCGCAAACTTCAACGCAACCAAGTTCCCAACCGAACTGCAGGTTAAAAGTAACCTAGTGTTAGAAGTTCGGTTGGTTCGCAAACTTCAACATATTTTGCGAATCAACCGAACTGGGATTATATATGCATATATGCAATTAGGCGAACGTTTGGTTACTACGAAATTTATTTCTTGGCGAATTAGGTAGAGTTCGGTTACAAAGTTTCAAAGGTAGAGTTCGGTTACAAAGAAAACTTAACATTTTTGCGAACGAACCGAACTTGTGGACTTCTCATTATTTTCGTAAACTAAAGTTCGGTGATATCCTTATTTTGCGAAGGAACCGAACTTATAGACTTGTGTTGTTCTAATATAAGGAGTTCGGTTAAAAGTATTTTTTTGCGAATCAATCGAACTCTGAGTTCGGTTAAGAAAAAGTTAATTCTTGATAACCAAACTTTTCTCTGAAAAAAACCCCTCCATTAAACCTCTCTGCAACTTCCATTTTCAACTCATTTTAATGATTACTTCTCATTTATTCAACAAAAAACGAATGACAAGTAATGGGTTTGTGAGAATATCTTTGTTAATGTTTTAAATTAAGCTATATATA
>NW_020648856.1:0-930 GCF_003573695.1 Papaver somniferum
TAGGCTTATTATCAATAACTCATAGTTCTTCAAGATTAAAGATTTAACAGATGTCACCGGGACAGCTAGAAACTATTTAAAACATATAATAATAAACTAAAACTAGTAAATTAAGAGGATGGTTCAAAAGAATACACAAACGTATAGCTAATTTCTTAGTTTCGTGGTAGGCTTATTATCAATAACTCATAGTTCTTCAAGATTAAAGATTTAATTGATGTCAACTGGACTGCTAGAAACTGTTTAAAACATCTAATAAAATACTAAAACTGGTAAATTTAAGAGGATGGTTCAAAAGAATACGCAAAAGTATAGGTAGCTGCTTAATTTCGTAGTAGGCTTATTATAAATAACTCATAGTTCTTTAAGATTAAAGAATTAATAGATGTCACCTGGACCACTAGAAACTGTTTAAAACATCTAATAAAAACTAAAACTGGTAAATTTAAGAGGATGGTTCAAAAGAATACACAAACATATAGGTAATTGCTTAGTTTCGGACTAGGCTTATTATCAATAACTCATAGTTCTTCAAGATTAAAGATTTAACAGATGTCACCGGGACAGCTAGAAACTATTTAAAACATATAATAATAAACTAAAACTAGTAAATTAAGAGGATGGTTCAAAAGAATACACAAACGTATAGCTAATTTCTTAGTTTCGTGGTAGGCTTATTATCAATAACTCATAGTTCTTCAAGATTAAAGATTTAATTGATGTCAACTGGACTGCTAGAAACTGTTTAAAACATCTAATAAAATACTAAAACTGGTAAATTTAAGAGGATGGTTCAAAAGAATACGCAAAAGTATAGGTAGCTGCTTAATTTCGTAGTAGGCTTATTATAAATAACTCATAGTTCTTTAAGATTAAAGAATTAATAGATGTCACCTGGACCACTAGAAACTGTTTAAAACATCTAATAAA
>NW_020648857.1:0-887 GCF_003573695.1 Papaver somniferum
ATTTCAGAAGCAGAAAAACTGATCCACATATACGATGGTGATGAATATATGACATTCTGTCATGGTGATCACCGTCAAGAAGATAATAATTACTTACAAGTTGTTGATGAGATTCAACGGAGTTTAGAGTCATGTACCACTGTTGATTCTTCATCTTCTTCTAGTGACCGGAATAACTTGAAAATTTCAATTGACATAGTTATGGCAAGATTAGAAGATGGGTTCAAGAACTTATTGAATACCCATACTAAGTTCATCGAAACTGATTGGTTAATCGATTTGAAATTCTCCATAAAATTCAGAATGATTTTACAGGGTTTTGAAAATTAAAAGCAATAGGAATAATGAGAGGTATTTCAGGTACTTCAATTTACACGTGTACAATTTGTGTCACGCGTGCACAGGTGCTGACTCAGCTAACCAAGGCTTGGACGGAATACCTAACGATGGGAGAAAACACTAATTTCAATCTATTTGGGGAGGAAACGCTAATTAGCGATCTTGGGAGGGGAGGAAACGCAAAATAGCCCTTGAAGAAAAACTATGTTGTAACAAATCCATATATTGATTGTTTCATAGAATCTCATTAGAAAGCCCCAATGACAATAAAAAACCGTTATATAAACGTAATGAAATAACAAATAGCATGTAGTAGCCATTGATAAATTTATTGAAACTAACAAAAAAAACAGAAATCTAAAACATAAAACATAAATATTGGAAGAACACAATATTTTTATTGAAAAATAAAACAACATATTACTATTTCCTAGATTTACTCGGTGAATCTAAGATCCAAAACCGAATAAATCTAGATTAAACAGGAAAATGATGGAGAAAAATAAGGATAATTGTTTAGGAAAAACGGTTATGCAAAGACAGAAAGA
>NW_020648858.1:0-617 GCF_003573695.1 Papaver somniferum
ATTTTCTTGAATCAATGTACATAGAAACGCAAATTTTACTAGACGTATTGCCTTAGAACATATTAATTGTAATTAGAATACATTTTTCAAACTTTTTATGTTAAAGATGAGTTTATCTAGTTTACAATTTAATCTCAGAAATAAATTTCTGACTTATAAGAAATGTGTAAACTTTTTTGAGTTAACATAAATTAAATTCAACATTTTTATGAACTCTTTCTTTTTGTGTTGGCTTTGTCTTTCTATTTGATTCAAAATAGATGAAATTTGTTAGGATTTGGATTAATTCTGCATGGTCTTTCATCCTTCTTCTATTGTGAAATTGGACTTCCTTCATATTTTCTTGAATCAATGTACATGGAAATACAATTTTTACTAGACGTATTGCCTTAGAACATATTAATTGTAATTACAATACATTTCTCAAACTTTTTCTGTTAAAGTTAAGTTTATCTAGTTTACAATTTAGTCTTAGAAATCAATTTCCGACTTATAACGAAATGTGTCAAATTTTTTGAGTTAACGTATATAAAATTCAACATTTTTATGAACTCTTTCTTTTTGTGTTGGCTTTGTCTTTCTATTTGATTCAAGATAGATGAAATTTGTTAGGATTT
>NW_020648859.1:0-861 GCF_003573695.1 Papaver somniferum
CCAAAGGAGTGTTGCACAATCATTACACGCAATCATTGCGATGAATAGTGAAGCAGGCATGTCAATATGGTCCCCTTTCCATACTTGTAGAAATGTCAATAAGACATATATAGGGAGGGGTGGTGAGTTGAAGGTGCATATGCGGACTATGTGTCAAGTGAGCTTCATAGCTTAGCCGGAAGAGTATAAATGATGCGTAAGGCTCATTTATAGTTTTGCAGCCTTGCGAAGATGGCATTTGATGCTTAGGCATCACTATGCCATGTCGCATACCCGATGATGCATAATCATTGTGCATCATGATGGAACAGCCCATGCGGACCAAATCATTACCATTTTTGCTAGGCCACAACCTTGCAAACGAGTTGGTTTGAGTTGATGTCCCTTCGAGGATGAACTACGGTTTGTGCTTGATCCCTTTAGAGTAGGGAAGGGTACGTAAGCAGCCGCAATGAGTTGCAGCATTTCCGGTTCAACATGTTGTCGCTCATATCATCTAATTGCGAGATGATTGCGGCAGATTGGCCCCTCATATCATCTAAGCTCGGTAGGTCGATGCAAGAGATGATTGTGGTCAAGTTTTATGAGGCTTAGTTGCATGCCAGCAAGTGGATGCTCATACTTCCTATCAAGCTACAAAGAGCAAGCTATAGCGTATTTGGAGGCTGAAAACCCGAGTGTCGTAATTTAGTTCAAGAGGAGTCCATTTGATGGGAAACGACCCAAAGATCAAGACATGTTGATCTATAGATCCACATGGTCACCAGAATATAGCCAAATTCCATCGTTTAGGGCCTCAAAAGGGCGTTTTTACCGTTTTAGGAAAGTTTTGTTTTCTTAATAAACCCTTCGCGGAACAAG
>NW_020648860.1:0-33298 GCF_003573695.1 Papaver somniferum
CTCTCTAGATCATTTTCCAAACACGTTACGAGCGTTCCGGAGAAATAAGGCTGACTTATCTGACTGCCATGATAACTATGGATTTACATAAAATGGAAACAAATTTAATTAATACAATAATGATTAATTTGAAAAATGAATAGTGTCATTTACATGGATTCATTTGTTCAATACAATAATGGTTAGTTTGAAGGTTTAAGGAAACGATTATTGGGGTTTACATGAGAGATAGATTTTGGATGATTTACCGGTAAACAATGAAGGGAGCTATGCGTATACTTTGGATTTAATTATGTGTAAACAGGTGGTCATATGAGAAAATAACAGTAGCTCAGTGTATGATTTGAGATTAGCAATGAAAGAAGATATCAATGGTATTAAGAGTGGAACCTAAAACCTCGTGAATGAAAATCAACAACTCTCATTTCTCAAACATGGAGTATGTAGAAGATAGGGCGCACTTAGTGAATAAAATGGAGGTTAGAATTTTATTAGACATTTCACATTTTTAACTCTAAATTGGATAGTCAACTCGGTCAATCAACGCCAATTTGTTGACTTGGCACCAAACTCAGATATTGACAAAGTTAGGCACCAAACGCGAAAGTGTACCATTTTATAGGCACCAAACTCAAAATATCCCTTCTAATAATAAACTTACAATCTTTTAAAAAGGTCATAGATTACCTATAATAAAACACGGAAAGAAGGAGATAAGGTTTGCAACTGTTAATAACTTCTCAACGATTATGGGATCTTCTTTAAGCTAGATAATCAATGAAAAATTTGAATAAAATACCATAAACACAAATGACTCAAGGAAATCCGCAGGCTTCGTTAGATGTCGGAACTCTATGATCAAGACCAAATCAGGAAACACAAAGACTCCCCTTTAATAGAAAATTTTCAGAAAAAATATTTCCTGCACAAATTACATGTCTAGAGGCTTGAGAGTCGAAAAAATCTTGCATTTTGGATGCATTGACTCAAGGAAGTCCAGTGACTTCGTTAGAAGTCGAAATCCTTTTTTTAAAACCAAACTATAAACTAGATTATCTCATTTTTATTATAAAATTTTCTAAAAAATGATTGCGGTAAAAAATAATACATTTAAAGGCTCTACATGTTATCCAAATTGCATTTCTACTTATGTTGATTCCAAATATAAAGAGGGAAGTCATCCTTTACATTGAAAATAAGGATGAAACACCAATTCCTAAGCGTCCAAATCCTAAAAATTTTCCAGTATACTGTGGGGAACTGAAAGACAGAGGTAACAGAAAAAGAATGAGGTCATTCCCACTTCGTATGAAGAAGTTATGAACAAAATAGTCGAAAAAGAGATTACACAAACCCTTGGGGGACAAAGAGAGTTATATAAGTAGACAATATTTATAATAAGGGTTATTTTAGGTTTGGTGCCCATAAAATGGCACACCTTTGCCTTTGGTACCTAACTTTGTCGGAATTTGAGTTTGGTGTAGGTCCCAATCAAGCAGTTGACTTAACGGATGACTGGTGGACCGTTCACAAGCTGTGTTGGAGCACAACTTGTTGCTCGGCCCCCGCCAACTTTTGTAAATAAATACGTGTCTTTGTGAATAATTGTTTAAACAATCATTATTTAGTTTAACTAGTTCACTAACACGGACAACGGTAGGGAAATCTCTCTAGATTTTCCAAACACGTTACAAGCGTTCCGGAGAAATAAGGCTGACTTATCTGACTGCCATGATAACTATGGATTTGCATAAAATGGAAACAAATTTAATTAATACAATAATGATTAATTTTAAACATGAATAGGGTCATTTACATGGATTCATTTTTTCAATACAATAATGGTTAGTTTGAAGGTTTAAGGAAACAATTATTGGGGTTTACATGAGAGATAGATTTTGGATGATTTACCGGTAAACAATGAAGGGAGCTATGCTTATACTTTGGATTTAATTTTGTGTAAACAGGTGGTCATATGAGAGAATAACAGTAGCTCAGTGTATGATTTGAGATTAGCAATGAAAGAAGATGGCAATGGTATTAAGAGTGGAACCTAAAACCTCGTGAATGAAAATCAACAACTCTCATTTCTCAAACATGGAGTATGTAGAAGATAGGGCGCAGTTAGTGAACAAAACAGAAGTTAGAATTTTATTAGACATTTCACATTTTTAACTCTAAATTGGATGGTCAACACGGTCAATCAACGCCAATTTGTTGACTTGGCACCAAACTCAGATATTGACAAAGTTAAGCACCAAACGCGAAAGTGTACCATTTTATAGGCACCAAACTCAAAATATCCCTTCTAATAATAAACTTATAATCTTTTAAAAAGGTCATAGATTACCTATAATAAAACACGGAAAGAAGGAGATAAATTTTGCAACCGTTAATAACTTCTCAATGATTATGGGATCTTCTTTAAGCTAGATAATCAATGAAAAATTTGAATAAAATACCATAAACACAAATGACTCAAGGAAATCCGCAGGCTTCGTTAGATGTCGGAACTCTATGATCAAGACCAAATCAGGAAACACAAAGACTCCCCTTTAATAGAAAATTTTCAGAAAAAATATTTCCTGCACAAATTACATGTCTAGAGGCTTGAGAGTCGAAAAAAGCTTGTATTTTGGATGCATTGACTCAAGGAAGTCCAGTGACTTCGTTAGAAGTCGAAATCCTTTTTTTAAAACCAAACTATAAACTAGATAAACTCATTTTTATTATAAAATTTTCTAAAAAATGATTGCGGTAAAAAATAATACATTTAAAAGCTCTACATGTTATCCAAATTGCATTTCTACGTATGTTGATTCCAAACATAAAGAGGGAAGTCATCCTTTACATTGAAAATAAGGATGAAACACCAATTCCTAAGCGTCCAAATCCTAAAAATTTTCCAGTATACTGTGGGGAACTGAAAGACAGAGGTAACAGAAAAAGAATGAGGTCATTCCCACTTCGTATGAAGAAGTTATGAACAAAATAGTCGAAAAAGAGATTACACAAACCCTTGGGGGACAAAGAGAGTTATATAAGTAGACAATATTTATAATAAGGGTTATTTTAGGTTTGGTGCCTATAAAATGGCACACCTTTACCTTTGGTACCTAACTTTGTCGGAATTTGAGTTTGGTGTAGGTCCCAATCAAGCAGTTGACTTAACGAATGACTGGTGGACCGTTCACAAGCTGTGTTGGAGCACAACTTGTTGCTCGGCCCCCACCAACTTTTTTAAATAAATACGTGTATTTGTGAATAATTGTTTAAACAATCATTATTTAGTTTAACTAGTTCACTAACACGGACAACGGTAGGGAAATCTCTCTAGATTTTCCAAACACGTTACAAGCGTTCCGGAGAAATAAGGCTGACTTATCTGACTGCCATGATAACTATGGATTTGCATAAAATGGAAACAAATTTAATTAATACAATAATGATTAATTTTAAACATGAATAGGGTCATTTACATGGATTCATTTTTTCAATACAATAATGGTTAGTTTGAAGGTTTAAGGAAACGATTATTGGGGTTTACATGAGAGATAGATTTTGGATGATTTACCGGTAAACAATGAAGGGAGCTATGCTTATACTTTGGATTTAATTTTGTGTAAACAGGTGGTCATATGAGAGAATAACAGTAGCTCAGTGTATGATTTGAGATTAGCAATGAAAGAAGATGGCAATGGTATTAAGAGTGGAACCTAAAACCTCGTGAATGAAAATCAACAACTCTCATTTCTCAAACATGGAGTATGTAGAAGATAGGGCGCAGTTAGTGAACAAAACAGAAGTTAGAATTTTATTAGACATTTCACATTTTTAACTCTAAATTGGATGGTCAACACGGTCAATCAACGCCAATTTGTTGACTTGGCACCAAACTCAGATATTGACAAAGTTAAGCACCAAACGCGAAAGTGTACCATTTTATAGGCACCAAACTCAAAATATCCCTTCTAATAATAAACTTATAATCTTTTAAAAAGGTCATAGATTACCTATAATAAAACACGGAAAGAAGGAGATAAGTTTTGCAACCGTTAATAACTTCTCAATGATTATGGGATCTTCTTTAAGCTAGATAATCAATGAAAAATTTGAATAAAATACCATAAACACAAATGACTCAAGGAAATCCGCAGGCTTCGTTAGATGTCGGAACTCTATGATCAAGACCAAATCAGGAAACACAAAGACTCCCCTTTAATAGAAAATTTTCAGAAAAAATATTTCCTGCACAAATTACATGTCTAGAGGCTTGAGAGTCGAAAAAAGCTTGCATTTTGGATGCATTGACTCAAGGAAGTCCAGTGACTTCGTTAGAAGTCGAAATCCTTTTTTTAAAACCAAACTATAAACTAGATAAAATCATTTTTATTATAAAATTTTCTAGAAAATGATTGCGGTAAAAAATAATACATTTAAAGGCTCTACATGTTATCCAAATTGCATTTCTACGTATGTTGATTCCAACCATAAAGAGAGAAGTCATCCTTTACATTGAAAATAAGGATGAAACACCAATTCCTAAGCGTCCAAATCCTAAAAATTTTCATGTATACTGTGGGGAACTGAAAGACAGAGGTAACAGAAAAAGAATGAGGTCATTCCCACTTCGTATGAAGAAGTTATGAACAAAATAGTCGAAAAAGAGATTACACAAACCCTTGGGGGACAAAGAGAGTTATATAAGTAGACAATATTTATAATAAGGGTTATTTTAGGTTTGGTGCCTATAAAATGGCACACCTTTGCCTTTGGTACCTAACTTTGTCGGAATTTGAGTTTGGTGTGGGTCCCAATCAACTTTTGTAATAAATCTCTCTAGATCATTTTCCAAACACGTTACGAGCGTTCCGGAGAAATAAGGCTGACTTATCTGACTGCCATGATAACTATGGATTTACATAAAATGGAAACAAATTTAATTAATACAATAATGATTAATTTGAAAAATGAATAGGGTCATTTACATGGATTCATTTGTTCAATACAATAATGGTTAGTTTGAAGGATTAAGGAAACGATTATTGGGGTTTACATGAGAGATAGATTTTGGATGATTTACCGGTAAACAATGAAGGGAGCTATGCTTATACTTTGGATTTAATTTTGTGTAAACAGGTGGTCATATGAGAAAATAACAGTAGCTCAGTGTATGATTTGAGATTAGCAATGAAAGAAGATGGCAATGGTATTAAGAGTGGAACCTAAAACCTCGTGAATGAAAATCAACAACTCTCATTTCTCAAACATGGAGTATGTAGAAGATAGGGCGCAGTTAGTGAACAAAACGGAAGTTAGAATTTTATTAGACATTTCACATTTTTAACTCTAAATTGGATGGTCAACACGGTCAATCAACGCCAATTTGTTGACTTGGCACCAAACTCAGATATTGACAAAGTTAAGCACCAAACGCGAAAGTGTACCATTTTATAGGCACCAAACTCAAAATATCCCTTCTAATAATAAACTTATAATCTTTTAAAAAGGTCATAGATTACCTATAATAAAACACGGAAAGAAGGAGATAAGTTTTGCAACCGTTAATAACTTCTCAATGATTATGGGATCTTCTTTAAGCTAGATAATCAATGAAAAATTTGAATAAAATACCATAAACACAAATGACTCAAGGAAATCCGCAGGCTTCGTTAGATGTCGGAACTCTATGATCAAGACCAAATCAGGAAACACAAAGACTCCCCTTTAATAGAAAATTTTCAGAAAAAATATTTCCTGCACAAATTACATGTCTAGAGGCTTGAGAGTCGAAAAAAGCTTGCATTTTGGATGCATTGACTCAAGGAAGTCCAGTGACTTCGTTAGAAGTCGAAATCCTTTTTTTAAAACCAAACTATAAACTAGATAAACTCATTTTTATTATAAAATTTTCTAAAAAATGATTGCGGTAAAAAATAATACATTTAAAGGCTCTACATGTTATCCAAATTGCATTTCTACGTATGTTGATTCCAAATATAAAGAGGGAAGTCATCCTTTGCATTGAAAATAAGGATGAAACACCAATTCCTAAGCGTCCAAATCCTAAAAATTTTCCAGTATACTATGGGGAACTGAAAGACAGAGGTAACAGAAAAAGAATGAGGTCATTCCCATTTCGTATGAAGAAGTTATGAACAAAATAGTCGAAAAAGAGATTACACAAACCCTTGGGGGACAAAGAGAGTTATATAAGTAGACAATATTTATAATAAGGGTTATTTTAGGTTTGGTGCCTATAAAATGGCACACCTTTTCCTTTGGTACCTAACTTTGTCGGAATTTGAGTTTGGTGTAGGTCCCAATCAAGCAGTTGACTTAACGAATGACTGGTGGACCGTTCACAAGCTGTGTTGGAGCACAACTTGTTGCTCGGCCCCACCAACTTTTGTAAATAAATACGTGTATTTGTGAATAATTGTTTAAACAATCATTATCTAGTTTAACTAGTTCACTAACACGGACAACGGTAGGGAAATCTCTCTAGATTTTCCAAACACGTTACAAGCGTTCCGGAGAAATAAGGCTGACTTATCTGACTGCCATGATAACTATGGATTTGCATAAAATGGAAACAAATTTAATTAATAAAATAATGATTAATTTTTGAAATGAATAGGGTCATTTACATGGATTCATTTGTTCAATACAATAATGGTTAGTTTGAAGGTTTAAGGAAACGATTATTGGGGTTTACATGAGAGATAGATTATGGATGATTTACCGGTAAACAATGAATGGAGCTATGCTTATTCTTTGGATTTAATTTTGTGTAAACAGGTGGTCATATGAGAAAATAATAGTAGCTCAGTGTATGATTTGAGATTAGCAATGAAAGAAGATGGCAATGGTATTAAGAGTGGAACCTAAAACCTCGTGAATGAAAATCAACAACTCTCATTTCTCAAACATGGAGTATGTAGAAGATAGGGCGCAGTTAGTGAACAAAACGGAAGTTAGAATTTTATTAGACATTTCACATTTTTAACTCTAAATTGGATGGTCAACACGGTCAATCAACGCCAATTTGTTGACTTGGCACCAAACTCAGATATTGACAAACTTAGGCACCAAACGCGAAAGTGTACCATTTTATAGGCACCAAACTCAAAATATCCCTTCTAATAATAAACTTATAATCTTTTAAAAAGGTCATAGATTACCTATAATAAAACACGGAAAGAAGGAGATAAGTTTCGCAACCGTTAATAACTTCTCAATGATTATGGGATCTTCTTTAAGCTAGATAATCAATGAAAAATTTGAATAAAATACCATAAACACAAATGACTCAAGGAAATCCGCAGGCTTCGTTAGATGTCGGAACTCTATGATCAAGACCTAATCAGGAAACACAAAGACTCCCCTTTAACAGAAAATTTTCAGAAAAAATATTTCCTGCACAAATTACATGTCTAGAGGCTTGAGAGTCGAAAAAAGCTTGCATTTTGGATGCATTGACTCAAGGAAGTCCAGTGACTTCGTTAGAAGTCGAAATCCTTTTTTTAAAACCAAACTATAAACTAGATAAAATCATTTTTATTATAAAATTTTCTAAAAAATGATTGCGGTAAAAAATAATACATTTAAAGGCTCTACATGTTATCCAAATTGCATTTCTACGTATGTTGATTCCAAACATAAAGAGGGAAGTCATCCTTTACATTGAAAATAAGGATGAAACACCAAATCCTAAGCGTCCAAATCCTAAAAAATTTCCAGTATACTGTGCGGAACTGAAAGACAGAGGTAACAGAAAAAGAATGAGGTCATTCCCACTTCGTATGAAGAAGTTATGAACAAAATAGTCGAAAAAGAGATTACACAAACCCTTGGGGGACAAAGAGAGTTATATAAGTAGACAATATTTATAATAAGGGTTATTTTAGGTTTGGTGCCTATAAAATGGCACACCTTTTCCTTTGGTACCTAACTTTGTCGGAATTTGAGTTTGGTGTAGGTCCCAATCAAGCAGTTGACTTAACGAATGACTGGTGGACCGTTCACAAGCTGTGTTGGAGCACAACTTGTTGCTCGCCCCCCACCAACTTTTGTAAATAAATACGTGTATTTGTGAATAATTGTTTAAACAATCATTATTTAGTTTAACTAGTTCACTAACAAAGACAACGGTAGGGAAATCTCTCTAGATTTTCCAAACACGTTACAAGCGTTCCGGAGAAATAAGGCTGACTTATCTGACTGCCATGATAACTATGGATTTGCATAAAATGGAAACAAATTTAATTAATACAATAATGATTAATTTTAAAAATGAATAGGGTCATTTACATGGATTTATTTGTTCAATACAATGATGGTTAGTTTGAAGGTTTAAGGAAACGATTATTGGGGTTTACATGAGAGATAGATTTTGGATGATTTACCGGTAAACAATGAAAGGAGCTATGCTTATACTTTGGATTTAATTTTGTGTAAACAGGTGGTCATATGAGAAAATAATAGTAGCTCAGTGTATGATTTGAGATTAGCAATGAAAGAAGATGGCAATGGTATTAAGAGTGGAACCTAAAACCTCGTGAATGAAAATCAACAACTCTCATTTCTCAAACATGGAGTATGTAGAAGATAGGGCGCAGTTAGTGAACAAAACGGAAGTTAGAATTTAAGTAGACATTTCACATTTTTAACTCTAAATTGGATGGTCAACACGGTCAATCAACGCCAATTTGTTGACTTGGCACCAAACTCAGATATTGACAAACTTAGGCACCAAACGCGAAAGTGTACCATTTTATAGGCACCAAACTCAAAATATCCCTTCTAATAATAAAATTATAATCTTTTAAAAAGGTCATAGATTACCTATAATAAAACACGGAAAGAAGGAGATAAGTTTTGCAACCGTTAATAACTTCTCAATGATTATGGGATCTTCTTTAAGCTAGATAATCAATGAAAAATTTGAATAAAATACCATAAACACAAATGACTCAAGGAAATCTGCAGGCTTCGTTAGATGTCGGAACTCTATGATCAAGACCAAATCAGGAAACACAAAGACTCCCCTTTAATAGAAAATTTTCAGAAAAAATATTTCCTGCACAAATTACATGTCTAGAGGCTTGAGAGTCGAAAAAAGCTTGCATTTTGGATGCATTGACTCAAGGAAGTCCAGTGACTTCGTTAGAAGTCGAAATCCTTTTTTTAAAACCAAACTATAAACTAGATAAACTCATTTTTATTATAAAATTTTTCTAAAAAATGATTTCGGTAAAAAATAATACATTTAAAGGCTCTACATGTTATCCAAATTGCATTTCTACGTATGTTGATTCCAAATATAAAGAGGGAAGTCATCCTTTACATTGAAAATAAGGATGAAACACCAATTCCTAAGCGTCCAAATCCTAAAATTTTTCCAGTATACTGCGGGGAACTGAAAGACAGAGGTAACAGAAAAAGAATGACGTCATTCCCACTTCGTATGAAGAAGTTATGAACAAAATAGTCGAAAAAGAGATTACACAAACCCTTGGGGGACAAAGAGAGTTATATAAGTAGACAATATTTATAATAAGGGTTATTTTAGGTTTGGTGCCTATAAAATGGCACACCTTTTCCTTTGGTACCTAACTTTGTCGGAATTTGAGTTTGGTGTAGGTCCCAATCAAGCAGTTGACTTAACGGATGACTGGTGGACCGTTCACAAGCTGTGTTGGAGCACAACATGTTGCTCGCCCCCCGCCAACTTTTGTAAATAAATACGTGTCTTTGTGAATAATTGTTTAAACAATCATTATTTAGTTTAACTAGTTCACTAACACGGACAACGGTAGGGAAATCTCTCTAGATTTTCCAAACACGTTACAAGCGTTCGGGAGAAATAAGGCTGACTTATCTGACTGCCATGATAACTATGGATTTGCATAAAATGGAAACAAATTTAATTAATACAATAATGATTAATTTTAAAAATGAATAGGGTCATTTACATGGATTTATTTGTTCAATACAATAATGGTTAGTTTGAAGGTTTAAGGAAACGATTATTGGGGTTTACATGAGAGATAGATTTTGGATGATTTACCGGTAAACAATGAAGGGAGCTATGCTTATACTTTGGATTTAATTTTGTGTAAACAGGTGGTCATATGAGAAAATAATAGTAGCTCAGTGTATGATTTGAGATTAGCAATGAAAGAAGATGGCAATGGTATTAAGAGTGGAACCTAAAACCTCGTGAATGAAAATCAACAACTCTCATTTCTCAAACATGGAGTATGTAGAAGATAGGGCGAAGTTAGTGAACAAAACGGAAGTTAGAATTTTATTAGACATTTCACATTTTTAACTCTAAATTGGATGGTCAACACGGTCAATCAACGCCAATTTGTTGACTTGGCACCAAACTCAGATATTGACAAAGTTAGGCACCAAACGCGAAAGTGTACCATTTTATAGGCACCAAACTCAAAATATCCCTTCTAATAATAAACTTATAATCTTTTAAAAAGGTCATAGATTACCTATAATAAAACACGGAAAGAAGGAGATAAGTTTTGCAACCGTTAATAACTTCTCAATGATTATGGGATCTTCTTTAAGCTAGATAATCAATGAAAAATTTGAATAAAATACCATAAACACAAATGACTTAAGGAAATCTGCAGGCTTCGTTAGATGTCGGAACTCTATGATCAAGACCAAATCAGGAAACACAAAGACTCCCCTTTAATAGAAAATTTTCAGAAAAAATATTTCCTGCACAAATTACATGTCTAGAGGCTTGAGAGTCGAAAAAAGCTTGCATTTTGGATGCATTGACTCAAGGAAGTCCAGTGACTTCGTTAGAAGTCGAAATCCTTTTTTTAAAACCAAACTATAAACTAGATAAACTCATTTTTATTATAAAATTTTCTAAAAAATGATTTCGGTAAAAAATAATACATTTAAAGGCTCTACATGTTATCCAAATTGCATTTCTACGTATGTTGATTCCAAACATAAAGAGGGAAGTCATCCTTTACATTGAAAATAAGGATGAAACACCAATTCCTAAGCGTCCAAATCCTAAAAATTTTCCAGTATACTGTGGGGAACTGAAATACAGAGGTAACAGAAAAAGAATGACGTCATTCCCACTTCGTATGAAGAAGTTATGAACAAAATAGTCGAAAAAGAGATTACACAAACCCTTGGGGGACAAAGAGAGTTATATAAGTAGACAATATTTATAATAAGGGTTATTTTAGGTTTGGTGCCTACAAAATGGCACACCTTTGCCTTTGGTACCTAACTTTGTCGGAATTTGAGTTTGGTGTAGGTCCCAATCAAGCAGTTGACTTAACGGATGACTGGTGGACCGTTCACAAGCTGTGTTGGAGCACAACATGTTGCTCGCCCCCCGCCAACTTTTGTAAATAAATACGTGTCTTTGTGAATAATTGTTTAAACAATCATTATTTAGTTTAACTAGTTCACTAACACGGACAACGGTAGGGAAATCTCTCTAGATTTTCCAAACACGTTACAAGCGTTCGGGAAAAATAAGGCTGACTTATCTGACTGCCATGATAACTATGGATTTGCATAAAATGGAAACAAATTTAATTAATACAATAATGATTAATTTTATAAATGAATAGGGTCATTTACATGGATTCATTTGTTCAATACAATAATGGTTAGTTTGAAGGTTTAAGGAAACGATTATTGGGGTTTACATGAGAGATAGATTTTGGATGATTTATCGGTAAACAATGAAGGGAGCTATGCTTATACTTTGGATTTAATTTTGTGTAAACAGGTGGTCATATGAGAAATTAACAGTAGCTCAGTGTATGATTTGAGATTAGCAATGAAAGAAGATGGCAATGGTATTAAGAGTGGAACCTAAAACCTCGTGAATGAAAATCAACAACTCTCATTTCTCAAACATGGAGTATGTAGAAGATAGGGCGCAGTTAGTGAACAAAACGGAAGTTAGAATTTTATTAGACATTTCACATTTTTAACTCTAAATTAGATGGTCAACACGGTCAATCAACGCCAATTTGTTGACTTGGCACCAAGCTCAGATATTGACAAAGTTAGGCACCAAACGCGAAAGTGTACCATTTTATAGGCACCAAACTCGAAATATCCCTTCTAATAATCAACTTATAATCATTTAAAAAGGTCATAGATTACCTATAATAAAACACGGAAAGAAGGAGATAAGTTTTGCAACCGTTAATAACTTCTCAATGATTATGGGATCTTCTTTAAGCTAGATAATCAATGAAAAATTTGAATAAAATACCATAAACACAAATGACTCAAGGAAATCCGCAGGCTTCGTTAGATGTCGGAACTCTATGATCAAGACCAAATCAGGAAACACAAAGACTCTCCTTTAATAGAAAATTTTCAGAAAAAATATTTCCTGCACAAATTACATGTCTAGAGGCTTGAGAGTCGAAAAAAGCTTGCATTTTGGATGCATTGACTCAAGGAAGTCCAGTGACTTCGTTAGAAGTCGAAATCCTTTTTTTAAAACCAAACTATAAACTAGATAAACTCATTTTTATTATAAAATTTTCTAAAAAATGATTGCGGTAAAAAATAATACATTTAAAGGCTCTACATGTTATCCAAATTGCATTTCTACGTATGTTGATTCCAAACATAAAGAGGGGAGTAATCCTTTACATTGAAAATAAGGATGAAACACCAATTCCTAAGCGTCCAAATCCTAAAAATTTTCCAGTATACTGTGGGGAACTGAAAGACAGAGGTAACAGAAAAAGAATGAGGTCATTCCCACTTCGTATGAAGAAGTTATGAACAAAATAGTCGAAAAAGAGATTACACAAACCCTTGGGGGACAAAGAGAGTTATATAGTAGACAATATTTATAATAAGGGTTATTTTAGGTTTGGTGCCTATAAAATGGCACACCTTTGCCTTTGGTACCTAACTTTGTCGGAATTTGAGTTTGGTGTAGGTCCCAATCAAGCAGCTGACTTAACGGATGACTGGTGGACCGTTCACAAGCTGTGTTGGAGCACAACTTGTTGCTCGGCCCCCGCCAAATTTTGTAAATAAATACGTGTCTTTGTGAATAATTGTTTAAACAATCATTATTTAGTTTAACTAGTTCACTAACACGGACAACGGTAGGGAAATCTCTCTAGATTTTCCAAACACGTTACAAGCGTTCGGGAGAAATAAGGCTGACTTATCTGACTGCCATGATAACTATGGATTTGCATAAAATGGAAACAAATTTAATTAATACAATAATGATTAATTTTATAAATAAATAGGGTCATTTACATGGATTCATTTGTTCAATACAATAATGGTTAGTTTGAAGGTTTAAGGAAACGATTATTGGGGTTTACATGAGAGATAGATTTTGGATGATTTACCGGCAAACAATGAAGGGAGCTATGCTTATACTTTGGATTTAATTTTGTGTAAACAGGTGGTCATATGAGAAAATAACAGTAGCTCAGTGTATGATTTGAGATTAGCAATGAAAGAAGATGGCAATGGTATTAAGAGTGGAACCTAAAACCTCGTGAATGAAAATCAACAACTCTCATTTCTCAAACATGGAGTATGTAGAAGATAGGGCGCAGTTAGTGAACAAAACGGAAGTTAGAATTTTATTAGACATTTCATATTTTTAACTCTAAATTAGATGGTCAACACGGTCAATCAACGCCAATTTGTTGACTTGGCACCAAGCTCAGATATTGACAAAGTTAGGCACCAAACGCGAAAGTGTACCATTTTATAGGCACCAAACTCAAAATATCCCTTCTAATAATAAACTTATAATCATTTAAAAAGGTCATAGATTACCTATAATAAAACACGGAAAGAAGGAGATAAGTTTTGCAACCGTTAATAACTTCTCAATGATTATGGGATCTTCTTTAAGCTAGATAATCAATGAAAAATTTGAATAAAATACCATAAACACAAATGACTCAAGGAAATCCGCAGGCTTCGTTAGATGTCGGAACTCTATGATCAAGACCAAATCAGGAAACACAAAGACTCTCCTTTAATAGAAAATTTTCAGAAAAAATATTTCCTGCACAAATTACATGTCTAGAGGCTTGAGAGTCGAAAAAAGCTTGCATTTTGGATGCATTGACTCAAGGAAGTCCAGTGACTTCGTTAGAAGTCGAAATCCTTTTTTTAAAACCAAACTATAAACTAGATAAACTCATTTTTATTATAAAATTTTCTAAAAAATGATTGCGGTAAAAAATAATACATTTAAAGGCTCTACATGTTATCCAAATTGCATTTCTACGTATGTTGATTCCAAACATAAAGAGTGGAGTAATCCTTTACATTGAAAATAAGGATGAAACACCAATTCCTAAGCGTCCAAATCCTAAAAATTTTCCAGTATACTGTGGGGAACTGAAAGACAGAGGTAACAGAAAAAGAATGAGGTCATTCCCACTTCGTATGAAGAAGTTATGAACAAAATAGTCGAAAAAGAGATTACACAAACCCTTGGGGGACAAAGAGAGTTATATAGTAGACAATATTTATAATAAGGGTTATTTTAGGTTTGGTGCCTATAAAATGGCACACCTTTGCCTTTGGTACCTAACTTTGTCGGAATTTGAGTTTGGTGTAGGTCCCAATCAAGCAGCTGACTTAACGGATGGCTGGTGGACCGTTCACAAGCTGTGTTGGAGCACAACTTGTTGCTCGGCCCCCGCCAAATTTTGTAAATAAATACGTGTCTTTGTGAATAATTGTTTAAACAATCATTATTTAGTTTAACTAGTTCACTAACACGGACAACGGTAGGGAAATCTCTCTAGATTTTCCAAACACGTTACAAGCGTTCGGGAGAAATAAGGCTGACTTATCTGACTGCCATGATAACTATGGATTTGCATAAAATGGAAACAAATTTAATTAATACAATAATGATTAATTTTATAAATAAATAGGGTCATTTACATGGATTCATTTGTTCAATACAATAATGGTTAGTTTGAAGGTTTAAGGAAACGATTATTGGGGTTTACATGAGAGATAGATTTTGGATGATTTACCGGTAAACAATGAAGGGAGCTATGCTTATACTTTGGATTTAATTTTGTGTAAACAGGTGGTCATATGAGAAAATAATAGTATCTCAGTGTATGATTTGAGATTAGCAATGAAAGAAGATGGCAATGGTATTAAGAGTGGAACCTAAAACCTCGTGAATGAAAATCAACAACTCTCATTTCTCAAACATGGAGTATGTAGAAGATAGGGCGCAGTTAGTGAACAAAACGGAAGTTAGAATTTTATTAGACATTTCACATTTTTAACTCTAAATTAGATGGTCAACACGGTCAATCAACGCCAATTTGTTGACTTGGCACCAAACTCAGATATTGACAAAGTTAGGCACCAAACGCGAAAGTTTACTATTTTATAGGCACCAAACTCAAAATATCCCTTCTAATAATAAACTTATAATCTTTTAAAAAGGTCATAGATTACCTATAATAAAACACGGAAAGAAGGAGATAAGTTTTGCAACCGTTAATAACTTCTCAATGATTATGGGATCTTCTTTAAGCTAGATAATCAATGAAAAATTTGAATAAAATACCATAAACACAAATGACTCAAGGAAATCCGCAGGCTTCGTTAGATGTCGGAACTCTATGATCAAGACCAAATCAGGAAACACAAAGACTCCCCTTTAATAGAAAATTTTCAGAAAAAATATTTCCTGCACAAATTACATGTATAGAGGCTTGAGAGTCGAAAAAAGCTTGCATTTTGGATGCATTGACTCAAGGAAGTCCAGTGACTTAGTTAGAAGTCGAAATCCTTTTTTTAAAACCAAACTATAAACTAGATAAAATCATTTTTTATTATAAAATTTTCTAAAAAATGATTGCGGTAAAAAATAATACATTTAAAGGCTCTACATGTTATCCAAATTGCATTTCTACGTATGTTGATTCCAAACATAAAGAGGGAAGTCATCCTTTACATTGAAAATAAGGATGAAACCCCAATTCCTAAGCGTCCAAATCCTAAAAATTTTCCAGTATACTGTGGGGAACTGAAAGACAGAGGTAACAGAAAAAGAATGAGGTCATTCCCACTTCGTATGAAGAAGTTATGAACAAAATAGTCGAAAAAGAGATTACACAAACCCTTGGGGGACAAAGAGAGTTATATAAGTAGACAATATTTATAATAAGGGTTATTTTAGGTTTGGTGCCTATAAAATGGCACACCTTTGCCTTTGGTACCTAACTTTGTCGGAATTTGAGTTTGGTGTAGGTCCCAATCAAGCAGTTGACTTAACGGATGACTGGTGGACCGTTCACAAGCTGTGTTGGAGCACAACTTGTTGCTCGGCCCCCGCCAAATTTTGTAAATAAATACGTGTCTTTGTGAATAATTGTTTAAACAATCATTATTTAGTTTAACTAGTTCACTAACACGAACAACGGTAGGGAAATCTCTCTAGATTTTCCAAACACGTTACAAGCGTTCCGGAGAAATAAGGCTGACTTATCTGACTGCCATGATAACTATGGATTTGCATAAAATGGAAACATATTTAATTAATACAATAATGATTAATTTTAAAAATGAATAGGGTCATTTACATGGATTCATTTGTTCAATACAATAATGGTTAGTTTGAAGGTTTAAGGAAACGATTATTGGGGTTTACATGAGAGATAGATTTTGGATGATTTACCGGTAAACAATGAAGGGAGCTATGCTTATACTTTGGATTTAATTTTGTGTAAACAGGTGGTCATATGAGAAAATAACAGTAGATCAGTGTATGATTTGAGATTATCAATGAAAGAAGATGGCAATGGTATTAAGAGTGGAACCTAAAACCTCGTGAATGAAAATCAACAACTCTCATTTCTCAAACATGGAGTATGTAGAAGATAGGGCGCAGTTAGTGAACAAAACGGAAGTTAGAATTTTATTAGACATTTCACATTTTTAACTCTAAATTGGATGGTCAACACGGTCAATCAACGCCAATTTGTTGACTTGGCACCAAACTCAGATATTGACAAAGTTAGGCACCAAACGCGAAAGTGTACCATTTTATTGGCACCAAACTCAAAATATCCCTTCTAATAATAAACTTATAATCTTTTAAAAAGGTCATAGATTACCTATAATAAAACACGGAAAGAAGGAGATAAGTTTTGCAACCGTTAATAACTTCTCAATGATTATGGGATCTTCTTTAAGCTAGATAATCAATGAAAATTTTGAATAAAATACCATAAACACAAATGACTCAAGGAAATCCGCAGGCTTCGTTAGATGTCAGAACTCTATGATCAAGACCAAATCAGGAAACACAAAGACTCCCCTTTAATAGAAAATTTTCAGAAAAAATATTTCCTGCACAAATTACATGTCTAGAGGCTTGAGAGTCGAAAAAAGCTTGCATTTTGGATGCATTGACTCAAGGAAGTCCAGTGACTTCGTTAGAAGTCGAAATCCTTTTTTTAAAACCAAACTATAAACTAGATAAAATAATTTTTATTATAAAATTTTCTAAAAAATGATTGCGGTAAAAAATAATACATTTAAAGGCTCTACATGTTATCCAAATTGCATTTCTACGTATGTTGATTCCAAACATAAAGAGGGAAGTCATCCTGTACATTGAAAATAAGGATGAAACACCAATTCCTAAGCGTCCAAATCCTAAAAAATTTCCAGTATACTGTGGGGAACTGAAAGACAGAGGTAACAGAAAAAGAATGAGGTCATTCCCACTTCGTATGAAGAAGTTATGAACAAAATAGTCGAAAAAGAGATTACACAAACCCTTGGGGGACAAAGAGAGTTATATAAGTAGACAATATTTATAATAAGGGTTATTTTAGGTTTGGTGCCTATAAAATGGCACACCTTTGCCTTTGGTACCTAACTTTGTCGGAATTTGAGTTTGGTGTAGGTCCCAATCAAGCACTTGACTTAACGGATGACTGGTGGACCGTTCACAAGCTGTGTTGGAGCACAACTTATTGCTCATCCCCCGCCAACTTTTGTAAATAAATACGTGTCTTTGTGAATAATTTTTTAAACAATCATTATTTAGTTTAACTAGTTCACTAACACGGACAACGGTAGGGAAATCTCTCTAGATTTTCCAAACACGTTACAAGCGTTCCGGAGAAATAAGGCTGACTTATCTGACTGCCATGATAACTATGGATTTGCTTAAAATGGAAACAAATTTAATTAATACAATAATGATTAATTTTAAAAATGAATAGGGTCATTTACATGGATTCATTTGTTCAATACAATAATGGTTAGTTTGAAGGTTTAAGGAAACGATTATTGGGGTTTACATGAGAGATAGATTTTGGATGATTTACCGGTAAACAATGAAGGGAGCTATGCTTATACTTTGGATTTAATTTTGTGTAAACAGGTGGTCATATGAGAAAATAACAGTAGATCAGTGTATGATTTGAGATTATCAATGAAAGAAGATGGCAATGGTATTAAGAGTGGAACCTAAAACCTCGTGAATGAAAATCAACAACTCTCATTTCTCAAACATGGAGTATGTAGAAGATAGGGCGCAGTTAGTGAACAAAACGGAAGTTAGAATTTTATTAGACATTTCACATTTTTAACTCTAAATTAGATGGTCAACACGGTCAATCAACGCCAATTTGTTGACTTGGCACCAAACTCAGATATTGACAAAGTTAGGCACCAAACGCGAAAGTGTACCATTTTATAGGCACCAAACTCAAAATATCCCTTCTAATAATAAACTTACAATCTTTTAAAAAGGTCATAAATTACCTATAATAAAACACGGAAAGAAGGAGATAAGGTTTGCAACCGTTAATAACTTCTCAACGATTATGGGATCTTCTTTAATCTAGATAATCATTGAAAAATTTGAATAAAATACCATAAACACAAATGACTCAAGGAAATCCGCAGGCTTCGTTAGATGTCGGAACTCTATGATCAAGACCAAATCAGGAAACAGAAAGACTCCCCTTTGATAGAAAATTTTCAGAAAAAATATTTCCTGCATAAATTACATGTCTAGAGGCTTGAGAGTCGAAAAAAGCTTGCATTTTGGATGCATTGACTCAAGGAAGTCCAGTGACTTCGTTAGAAGTCGAAATCCTTTTTTAAAACCAAATTATAAACTAGATAAACTCATTTTTATTATAAAAGTTTCTAAAAAATGATTGCGGTAAAAAATAATACATTTAAAGGCTCTACATGTTATCCAAATTTCATTTCTACGTATGTTGATTCCAAACATAAAGAGGGAAGTCATCCTTTACATTGAAAATAAGGATGAAACACCAATTCCTAAGCGTCCAAATCCTAAAAATTTTCCAGTATACTGTGGGGAACTGAAAGACAGAGGTAACAGAAAAAGAATGAGGTCATTCCCACATCGTATGAAGAAGTTATGAACAAAATAGTCGAAAAAGAGATTACACAAACCCTTGGGGGACAAAGAGAGATATATAAGTAGAGAATATTTATAATAAGGGTTATTTTAGGTTTGGTGCCTATAAAATGGCACACCTTTTCCTTTGGTACCTAACTTTGTCGGAATTTGAGTTTGGTGTAGGTCCCAATCAAGCAGTTGACTTAACGGATGACTGGTGGACCGTTCACAAGCTGTGTTGGAGCACAACTTGTTGCTCGTCCCCCCGCCAACTTTTGTAAATAAATACGTGTCTTTGTGAATAATTGTTGAAACAATCATTATTTAGTTTAACTAGTTCACTAACACGGACAATGGTAGGGAAATCTCTTTAGATTTTCCAAACACGTTACAAGCGTTCCGGAGAAATAAGGCTGACTTATCTGACTGCCATGATAACTATGGATTTACATAAAGTGGAAACAAATTTAATTAATACAATAATGATTAATTTTAAAAATTAATAGGGTCATTTACATGGATTCATTTGTTCAATACAATAATGGTTAATTTGAAGGTTTAAGGAAACGATTATTGGGGTTTACATGAGAGATAGATTTTGGATGATTTGCCAGTAAACAATGAAGGGAGCTATGCTTATACTTTGGATTTAATTTTGTGTAAACAGGTGGTCATATGAGAAAATAACAGTAGCTCAGTGTATGATTTGAGATTAGCAATGAAAGAAGATGGCAATGGTATTAAGAGTGGAACCTAAAACCTCGTGAATGAAAATCAACAACTCTCATTTCTCAAACATGGAGTATGTAGAAGATAGGGCGCAGTTAATGAATAAAACGGAGTTTAGAATTTTATTAGACATTTCACATTTTTAACTCTAAATTGGATGGTCAACACGGTGTCAATCAACGCCAATTCATTGACTGGCCACCAAACTCAGATATTGACAAAGTTAGACACCAAACGCGAAAGTGTACCATTTTATAGGCACCAAACTCGAAATATCCCTTCTAGAACTTCTAATCTTTTAAAAAGGGTCATAGATTACCTATAATAAAACATGGAAAGAAGGAGATAAGGTTTGCAACCGTGAATAACTTCTCAACGATTATGGGATCTTCTTTAAGCTAGATATTCATTGCAAAATTTGAATAAAATACCATAAACACAAATGAGTCAAGGAAGTCCGCAGGCTTCGTTAGATGTCAGAACTCTATGATCAAGACTAAATCATGAAACAAAAAGACTCCCCTTTAATAGAAAATTGTCAGAAAAAATATTTCCTACACAAATTACATGTCTAGAGGCTTGAGAGGCGAAAAAAACTTGCATTTTGGATGCATTGACTCAAGGAAGTCCAGTGACTTCGTTAGAAGTCGAAATCCTTTTTTTAAAACCAAACTACAAACAAGATAAACTGATTTTTTATTACAAAATTTTCAAAAAAATGATTGTGGTAAAAAATAATACATTTACAGGCTCTACATGTTATCCAAATTGCATTTCTACGTATGTTGATTCAAAATATAAAGAGGGAAGTCTCCTTTACATTGAAAATAAGGATGAAACACCAATTGTTGATCATCTAAATCCTAAAAAAATTCTTGTATACTGTAGGGAACTGAAAGACAGAGGTAACAGAAAAAAAATGAGGTCATTCCCACTTCGTATGAAGAAGTTATGAGCAAAATAGTCGAAAAAGATTTTACACAAAACCTTGGGGGACAAAGAGACTTATATAAGTAGACAATATTTATAATAAGGGGTATTTTTAGTTTGGTGCCTATAAAATGGCACACCTTTTCCTTTGGTACCTAACTTTGTCGGAATTTGAGTTTGGTGTGGGTCCCAACCAAGCAGTTGACTTAACGGATGACTGGTGGACCGTTCACAAGCTGTGTTGGAGCACAACTTGTTGCTCGTCCCCCCGCCAACTTTTGTAAATAAATACGTGTCTTTGTGAATAATTGTTTAAACAATCATTATTTAGTTTAACTAGTTCACTAACACGGACCACGGTAGGGAAATCTCTCTAGATCATTTTCCAAACACGTTACGGCACCAAACCCAGATATTGACAAAGTTAGGCACCAAACGCGAAAGTGTACCATTTTATAGGCACCAAACTCGAAATATCCCTTCTAATAATGAACTTCTAATCTCTTAAAAAGGTCAAATATTACCTATAATAAAACATGGAAAGTAGGAGATAAGGTTTGCAACCGTCAATAACTTCTCAACGATTCTGGGATCTTCTTTAAGCTAGATAATCATTGATAAATTTGAATAAAATACCTTAAACACAAATGACTCAAGGAAGTCCGTAGGCTTCGTTAGATGTCGGGACTCTATGATCAAGACCAAATCATGAAAAAAAAAGACTCCCTTTTAATAGAAAATTTTCAGAAAAAATATTTCCTGCACAAATTACATGTCTAGAGGCTTGAGAGTTGAAAAATGCTTGCATTTTGGATGCATTGACTCAAGGAAGTCTAATGACTTCGTTAGAAGTCGAAATCCTTTTTTTAAAACCAAACTATAAACTAGATAAACTTATTTTTATTAGAAAATTTTCTAAAAAATGATTGTGGTAAAAAATAATACATTTAAAGGCTCTACATGTTATCCAAATTGTATTTCTACGTATGTTGATTCCAAAAATAAAGAGGGAAGTCATCCTTTACATTGAAAATAAGGATGAAACACCAATTGCTAAGCGTCCAAATCCTAAATTTTTTTCCTGTATACTGTGGGGAACTGAAAGACAGAGGTAACAGAAAAAGAATGAGGCCATTCCCACTTCGTATGAAGAGGTTATCAGCAAAATAGTCGAAAAAGAGATTGCACAAAACCTTGGGAGACAAAGAGAGTTATATAAGTAGACAATATTTGTAATAAGGGATATTTTGAGTTTGGTGCTTATAAAATGGCACACATTTGCCTTTGGTAGCTAACTTTGTCGGAATTTCAGTTTCGTGTGGGTCCCAACCAAGCAGTTGACTTAAGGGATGACTGGTGGACCGTTCACAAGCTGTGTTGGAGCACAACTTGTTGCTCGGCCCCCCGCAAACTTTTGTAAATAAATACATGTATTTGTGAATAATCTTTTAAACAATATTTATTTAATTTAACTAATTCACTAACACGGACCACATTAGGGAAATCTCTCTAGAGCATTTTTCAAACACGTTACGAGCGTTCCATAGAAATAAGGCTGACATAATCTGATTGCCATGGTAACTATGAATTTACAGAAAATGGAAAAAAATTTAATTAAGAAAATAATTATTAATTTGAAAAATGAATAGATTCATTTACATGGACTCATTTGTTCAATACAATAATGGTTAGTTTGAAGGTTTAAGGAAACGATTACTGGGGTTTACATGAGAGATAGATTTTAGATGATTTACGGTAAAAATGAAGGGAGCTATGCTTATACTTTGGATTTAATTTTGTGAAAACTAATGGTCATAGGATGGTCAACACGCTCAATCAACGTTAATTCGTTGACTGGGCACCAAACTCAGATTTTGACAAAGTATGGCACCAAACGCAAAAGTGTACAATTTTATAGGCACCAAACTCAAAATATCCTTTCAAATAATGAACTTCTAATCTCTTAAAAAAGATCATAGATTACCTATAATAAAACATGTAAAGAAGGAGATAAGGTTTGCAACCGTGAATAACCTCTTAACGATTCTAGTATCTTCTTTAAGCTAGATAATCATTGCAAAATTTGAATAAAATATCATAAACACAAATGACTCAAGGAAGTCCGCCGGTTTCGTTAGAAGTCGGAACTCTATGATCAAGACCAAATCATGAACAAAAAAGACTCCCCTTTAATAAAAGATGTTTAGAAAAAATATTTCCGTCACAAATTACATGTCTAGAGGCTTGAGAGTCGAAAAAATCTTGCATTTTGGATGCATTCACTCAAGGAAGTCTCGTGATTTCGTTAGAATTCGAAATCCTTTTTTTTGAAAACAACTATAAACTAGATAAACTCAGTTTTATTATAAAATTTTCTAAAAAATAAATGCGATAAAAATAATACATTTAAAGACTCTACATGTTATGCAAATTGCATTTCTACGTATGTTGATTCCAAAAATAAAGAGGGAAGTCATCCTTTACATTGAAAATAAGGATGAAATACCAATTGTTAACCGTCCAAATCCTAAAAAATTTCCTGTATACTGTGGGGAACTGAAAGACCAAGGTAACAGAAAACGAATGAGGTCATTCCCACTTCGTATGAAGAAGTTATGAGCAAAATAGTCGAAAAAGAGATTACACAAAACCTTGGGGACAAAGAGAGTTATATAAGTAGATAATATTTGTAATAAGGGATATTTTGAGTTTGGTTCCTATAAAATGGCACACCTTTGCCTTTGGTACCTAACTTTGTCAGAATTTGAGTTTGGTGAGGATCCTAATCAAGCAGTTGATTTATCGGATGACTAGTGGACTGTTCACAAGCTGTGTTGGAGTACAACTTGTTGCTCGGCCACCCGCCAACTTTTGTAAATAAATATGTGTCTTTGTGAATTATTGTTTAAACAATCATTATTTAATTTATCTAGTTCACTAACACGGACCACGGTAGGGAAATCTCTCTAGATCATTTTCCAAACACGTTACGAGCGTTCCAGAGAAATAAGGCTGACTCATCTGACGGCCATGATAACTATGAATTTACCTAAAATGGAAACAAATCTAATTAATACAATAATGATGAATTTGAAAAATGAATAGGTTCATTTACATGGATTCATTTGTTCAATAAAATAATGGTTAGTTTGAAGATTTAAGGAAACGATTGTTGGGGTTTACATGAGAGATAGATTTTGGATGATTTACTAGTAAACAATGAAAGGAGCTATGCTTATACTTTGGATTTAATTTTGTGTAAACAGTTTATCATATGAGAAAATAACAGTAGCTCAGTGTATGATTTGAGATTTGCAATGAAAGAAGATGGCAATAGTATTAAGAGTGGAACCTAAAACCTCGTGAATGAAAATCAACAAGTCTGATTTCTCAAACATGGAGTATGTAGAAGATAAGGCCCAGTTAGTGAATAAAACGGAGTTCAGAATTTTATTAGATATATCACATTTTTTACTCTAAATTGGATGGTCAACACGGTCAATCAACGCCTATTCGTTGACTAGGCACCAAACTCGGATATTTACAAAGTTAGGCACCAAACACAAAATTGTACCATTTTATAGGCACCAAACTCGAAATATCCCTTCTAATAATGAACTTCTAATCTTTTAAAAAGGTCATAGATTACCTATAATAAAACATGGAAAGATGGTGATAAGGTTTGCAACCGTTAATAACTTCTCAACGATTATGGGATCTTCTTTAAGCTAGATAATCATGGCAAAATTTGAATAAAATACCATAAACACAAATGACTCAAGGAATTCCGCAGGCTTTGTTAGATGTCGGAACTCTATGATCAAGACCAAATCATGAAACAGAAAGACTCCCATTTAACAGAAAAATTTCAGAAAAAATATTTCCTGCACAAATTACATGTCTAGAGGCTTGAGAGTCGAAAAAAGCTTGCATTTTGGATACATTGACTCAAGGAAGTCCAGTGACTTTGTTAGAAGTCGAAATCCTTTTTAAAAACCAAACTATAAACTAGATAAACTCATTTTTAGTATAAAATTTTCTAAAAAATGATTGTGGTAAAAAATAATACATTTAAGGCTCTACATGTTATCCAAATTGCATTTCTACGTATGTTGATTCCAAAAATAAAGAGGGAAGTCATCCTTTACATTGAAAATAAGGATGAAACACCAATTTCTAAGCATCCAAATCCTAAATTTATTCCTGTAAACTGAGGGGAATCGAAAGACAGAGGTAACAGAAAAAGAATGAGGTAATTCCCACTTCGTATGAAGAAGTTATGAGCAAAATAATCGAAAAAGAGATTACACAAAACCTTGGGGGACAAAGAGAGTTATATTAGTAGACAATATTTATATTAAGGGGTATTTTGAGTTTGGTGCCTATAAAATGGCACACCTTTGCCATTGGTACCTAACTTTGTCGGAATTTTAGTTTGGTGTGGGTCCCAGCCAAGCAGTTGACTTAACGGATGACTGGTGGACCGTTCACAAGCTGTGTTGGAGCAAAACTTGTTGCTCGGCCACCCGCCAACTTTTGTAAATAAATACGTGTCTTGGTGAATTATTGTTTATACAATCATTATTTAATTTAACTAGTTCACAAACACGGACCACGGAAGGGAAATCTCTCTAGATCATTTTTCAAACACGTTACGAGCGTTCCAGAGAAATAAGGCTGACTTATCTGACTGCCATGATAACTATGGATTTACATAAAATGGAAACAAATTTAATTAATACAATAATGATTAATTTGAATAATGAATAGGGTCATTTATATGGATTCATTTGTTCAATACAATAATGGTTAGTTTGAAGGTTTAAGGAAACGAATGAATCCATGTTGTATTCATTAACTCAAAAGATAAGGTGCAGTCTACTTATATAACCATGTTGAATCCATGTTAGTTTGTACAATAATAGACTTGTTGAATTCATTCGTTTCCTTAAACCTTCAAACTAACCATTATTGTATTGAATAAATGAATCCATGTAAGTGACCCTATTCATTTTTCAAATTAATCATTATTGTATTAATTAGATTTGTTTCCATTTTATGTAAATCCATAGTTATCATGGCAGTCAGATAAGTCTGCCTTATTTCTCTGGAACGCTCGTAACGTGTTTGGAAGATGATCTAGAGAGATTTCCCTACCTTGGTCCGTGTTAGTGAACTAGTAAAATTAAATAATGATTGTTTTAACAATTATTCACAAAGACACATATTTATTTATAAAAGTTGGCGGGGGGCCGAGCAACAAGTTGTGCTCCAACACAACTTGTGAACGGTCCACCAGTCATCCCTTAAGTCAACTGCTTGGTTGGGACCTACACTAAACTCAAATTCCTACAAACTCAAAATACCCCTTATTATAAATATTTTCTACTTATATAACGCTCTTTGTCCCCAAGGTTTTGTGTAATCTCTTTTTCGACTATTTTGCTCATAACTTCTTCATACGAAGTGGGAATGACCTCATTCTTTTTCTGTTACCTCTGTCTTTCAGTTCCTCACAGTATACAAGAAAAGATTTAGGATTTGGACGCTTAGCAATTGATGTTTCATCCTTATTTTCAATGTAAAGGATGACTTCCCTCTTTATTTTTGGAATCAACATACGTAGAAATGCAATTTGGATAACATGTAGAGCCTTTAAATGTATAATTTTTTACCGAATTTATTTTTTAGAAAATTTTATAATAAAACTGAGTTTATTTAGTTTATAGTATGTATTTTAAAATAAAGGATTTCGAATTCTAACGAAGTGACTAGACTTCCTTGAGTCAATGCATCCAAAATGCAAGATTTCTTCGACTCTCAAGCCTCTAGACATGTAATTTGTGACGGAAATATTTTTTATAAACATTTTTTATTGAAGGGGAGTCTTTCTTGTTCATGATTTGGTCTTGATCACAGAGTTCTGACATCTAACTAAGCCAGTGGACTTCCTTGAGTCATTTGTGTTTATGATATTTTATTCAAATTTTGCAATGATTATCTAGCTTAAAGAAGATCCTAGAATCGTTAGGAGGTTATCTCCTTCTTTACATGTTTTATTATAGTTAATCTATGACCTTTTTAAGAGATTAGAAGTTCATTGTTTGAAGGGATATTTTGAGTTTGGTGCCTATAAAATTGTACACTTTTGCGTTTGGTGCCTAACTTTGTCAAAATTTGAGTTTGGTGCCCAGTCAAAGAATTGACGTTAATTGAGCGTGTTGACCATCATATTTAGAGTTAAATTGTGAAATGAGTAACCAAATTCTAAACTTCGTTTTATTCACTAACTGCACCTTATCTTCTACATACTCAATGTTTGACAAATGAGAGTTGTTGATTTTCATTCACGATGTTTTTGGTTCCACTCTTAATACTATCGCCATCTTCTTTCATTGCTAATCTCAAATCATATACTGAGATACTATTATTTTCTCATATGACCATTAGTTTACAAAAAATTACATCCAAAGTATAAGCATATCTCCCTTCATTGTTTACCCGTAAATCATCCAAAATCTCTCTCATGTATACCCCAATAATCATTTTCTTAAACCTTCAAACTAACCATTATTGTATTGAACAAATGAGTCCATGTAAATGACTCTATTCATTTTTCAGATCAATCATTATTGTATTTATTGAATTTTTTTTCCATTTTCATTAAAACCATAGTTACCATGGAAATCGGATTATGTCAGCCTTATTTCTCTGGAACGCTCGTAACGTGTTTGAAAAATGCTCTAGAGAGATTTCCCTACCGTGGCCGGTGTTGGTGAATTAGTTAAATTAAATAATAATTGTTTAAACAATTATTGACAAAGACACGTATTTATTTACAAAAGTTGGCAGGGGCAGAGCAACAAGTTTTGCTCTAACAAAGCTTGTGAACGGTCAACCAGTCATTCGATAAATCAACTGCTTAATTGGGATCCTCACCAAACTCAAATTCTGATAAAGTTAGGTACCAAAGGCAAAGGTGTGCCATTTTATAGGCACCAAACTATAAATATCCCTTATTACAAATATTGTCTACTTATATAACTCAATTTGTCCCCCAAGGTTTTGTGTAATCTCTTTTTCGACTATTTTGCTCATAACTTCTTCATACGAAGTGGTAATGACCTCATTATTTTTCTACTACCTCTGTCTTTCAGTTCCCCACAGTATAAAATAAATTTTTTAGGATTTGGACGGTTAACAATTGGTGTTTCATCCTTATTTTCAATGTAAAGGATGACTTCCCTCTTTATTTTTGGAATCAACATACGTAGAAATGCAATTTGCATAAAATGTAGAGTCTTTAAATGTATTATTTTTTACCGCGTTTATTTTTTAGAAAATTTTATAATAAAACTGAGTTTATCTAGTTTATAGTTGTTTTCAAAAAAAAAGGATTTTAAATTCTAACGAAGTGACTAGACTTCCTTGAGTTAATGCATCCAAAACGCAGGCTTTTTTCGACTCTCAAGCCTCTAGACATGTAATTTGTGACGGAAATATTTTTTCTAAACATTTTTTATTAAAGGGGAGTCTTTCTTGTTCATGATTTGGTCTTGATCATATACTTCCGACATCTAACGAAACCGGCGGACTTCCTTGAGTCATTTGTGTTTATGATATTTTATTCAAATTTTGCAATGATTATCTAGCTTAAAGAAGATACTAGAATCGTTAAGAGGTTATTCACGGTTGCAAACCTTATCTCCTTCTTTACATGTTTTATTATTGGTAATCTATGACCTTTTTAAGAGATTAGAAGTTCATTATTTGAAGGGATATTTTGAGTTTGGTGCCTATAAAATTGTACACTTTTGCGTTTGGTGCCTAACTTTGTCAAAATCTGAGTTTGGTGCCCAGTCAACAAATTGACGTTGATTAAGCGTGTTGACCATCCTATTTAGAGTATTGAAAAAATGACCTTCAAACTAACCATTAGTGTATTGAAAAAATGAATCCATGTAAATGACTCTATTCGTTTTTCAAATTAATTATTACTGTAATAATTAAATTTGTTTCCATTTTCTATAAATCCATAGTTATCATAGCAATCAGATTATGTCAGCCTTATTTCTCTGGAACGCTCGCAACGTGTTTAAAAAATTTTCTAGAGAGATTTCCCTAATGTGTTCCGTGTTGGTGAATTAGTTTAATCAAATAATCCAGGGTCCGGGGCTCGGGGTTTTCAAACCTTATCTCCTTCTTTACATGTTTTATTATAGGTAATCTATGACCTTTTTAGGAGATTAGAAGTTCATTATTTGAAGGGATATTTTGAGTTTAATGCCTATAAAATTGCACACCTTTGCCTTTGGTACCTAACTTTTTTAGAATTTGAGTTTGGTGAGGATCCCAATCAAGCAGTTGACTTAACAGATGACTGGTTGACCGTTCACAAGCTGTGTTGGAGCACAACTTGTTACTCGGCCCCCTGCCAACTTTTGTAAATAAATAAGTGTCTTTGTCAATAATTGTTTAAACAATAATTATTTAATTTGACTAATTCACTAACACGGACCACATTAGGGAAATCTCTCTAGAGCATTTTTCAAACACGTTACGAGCGTTCCAGAGAAATAAGGCTGACATAATCTAATTGCCATGGTAACTATGGATTTACATAAAATGGAAAAAAATTTAAAGAATACAATAATGATTAATTTGAAAAATGAATAGAGTCATTTACATGGATTCATTTTTTCAATACAATAATGGTTAGTTTGAAGGTTTAAGGAAACGGTTATTGGGGTTTACATGAGAGATAGATTTTGGATGATTTACGGGTAGAAAATGAAGGGAGCTATGCTTATACTTTGGATTTAATTTAGTGTAAACTAATGGTCATATGAGAAAACAACAGTAGCTCAGTGTATGATTTGAGATTAGCAATGAAAGAAGATGGCGATGGTATTAAGAGTGGGACCTAAAACCTCGAGAATGAAAATCAACAACTCTCATTTCTCAAACATGGAGTATGTAGAAGATAAGGTGCAGTTAGTGAATAAAATGAAGTTTAGAATTTATTAGTCATTTCACAATTTTAACTCTAAATAGGATGGTCAACACGCTCAATCAACGTCAATTCGTTGACTGGGCACGAAACTCAGATTTTGACAAAGTTAGGGACCAAACGCAAAAGTGTACAATTTTATAGGCACCAAACTCAAAATATCCGTTCAAATAATGAACTTCTAATCTCTTAAAAAGGTCATAGATTACCTATAATAAAACATGTAAAGAAGGAGATAAGGTTTGCAACCGTGAATAACCTCTTAACGATTCTAGTTTCTTCTTTATGCTAGATAATCATTGCAAAATTTGAAATAAATATCATAAACACAAATGACTCAAGGAAGTCCGCCGGCTTCGTTAGATGTCGGAACTCTATGATCAAGACCAAATCATGAACAAGAAAGACTCCCCTTTAATAAAAAATGTTTAGAAAAAATAATTCCGTCACAAATTACATGTCTAGAGGCTTGAGAGTCGAAAAAATCTTGCATTTTGGATGCATTGACTCAAGGAAGTCTAGTGACTTCGTTAGAATTCAAAATCCCTTTTTTTGAAAACAACTATAAACTAGATAAACTCAGTATTTATTATAAAATTTTCTAAAAAATAAATGCGGTAAAAAATAATACACTTAAAAAAAGGCTCTACATGTTATGCAAATTGCATTTCTACATATGTTGATTCCAAAAATAAAGAGGGAAGTCATCCTTTACATTGAAAATAAGGATGCAACACCAATTGTTAACCGTCCAAATCCTAAAAAATTTCTTGTATACTGTGGGGAACTGAAAGACATAGGTAACAAAAAAAATGAGGTCATTCCCACTTCGTATGAAGAAGTTATGAGAAAAATAGTCGAAAAGGAGATTACACAAAACCTTAGGGACAAAGAGAGTTATATAAGTAGACAATATTGGTAATAAGGGATATTTTGAGTTTGGTGCCTATAAAATGGCACACCTTTGCCTTTGGTACCTAAATTTGTCGGAATTTTAGTTTGGTGTGGGTCCCAACCAAGCAGTTGACTTAACGGATGACTGGTGGACCGTTCACAAGCTGTGTTGGAGCACAACTTGTTGCTCGGCCACCCGCCAACTTTTGTAAATAAATACGTGTCTTTGACAATAATTTTCTAAACAATAATTATTTAATTTAACTATTTCACTAATACGGATCACATTAGGGAAATCTTTCTAGAGCATTTTACAAACACGTTACGAGCGTTCCAGAGAAATAAGGCTGACATAATCTGATTTCCATGGTAACTATGGATTTAATGAAAATGGAAAAAAATTTAATTAATACAATAATGATTAATATTAAAAATGAATAGAGTAATTTACATGGATTCATTTGTTAAATACAATAATGGTTAGTTTGAAGGTTTAAGGAAACGATTATTGTGGTTTACATGAGAGATAGATTTTGGTTGATTTACGGGTACAAAATGAAGGGAGCTACGCTTATACTTTGGATTTAATTTTGTGTAATCTAATGGTCATATGAGAAAATAACAGTAGCTTAGTGTATGAATTGAGATTATCAATGAAAGTAGATGGTGATGGTATTAGGAGTGAAACCTAAAACCTCGTGAATGAAAATCAACAAATCTCATTTCTCAAACATGGAGTATATAGAAGATAAGGTGCAGTTAGTGAATAAAATGAAGTTTAGAATTTTGTTAGTCATTTCACAATTTTAACTCTAAATAGGATGGTCACCACGCTCAATCAACGTCAATTCTTTGACCGGGCACCGAACTCAGATTTTGACAAAGATAGGCACCAAACGCAAAAGTGTACAATTTTATAGGCACCAAACTCAAAATATCCCTTAAAATAATGAACTTATAATCTCTTAAAAAGGTCATAGATTACCTATAATAAAACATGAAAATAAGGAGATAAGGTTTGCAACCGTTAATAACTTCTCAACGATTATGGGATTTTCTTTAAGGAAGATAATCATTGCAAAATTTGAATAAAATATCATAAACACAAATGACTCAAGAAAGTTCGCCGGTTTCGTTAGATGTCGTAACTCTATGATCAAGACCAAATCATGAACAAGAAAGACTCCCCTTTAATAAAAAATGTTTAGAAAAAATATTTCCGTCACAAATTACATGTCTAGAGGCTTGAGAGTCGAAAAAATCTTGCATTTTGGATGCATTAACTCAAGGAAGTCTAGTGACTTCGTTAGAATTAGAAATCCTTTTTTTTGAAAACAACTATAAACTAGATAAACTCAGTTTTATTATAAAATTTTCTAAAAAAGAAATGCGGCAAAAAATAATACATTTAAAGACTCTACATGTTATGCAAATTGCATTTCTACGTATGCTGATTCCAAAAATAAAAAGGGAAGTCATCCTTTACATTGAAAATAAGGATGAAACACCAATTTTTAACCGTCCAAATCCTAAAAAAAATTCTTGTATATTGTGGGGAACTGAAAGACAGAGGTAGTAGAAAAATAATGAGGTCATTCCCACTTCGTATGAAGAAGTTATGAGCAAAATAGTCGAAAAAGAGATTACACAAAACCTTGGGGGACAAAGAGAGTTATATAAGTATACAATCTTTATAATAAGGGTTATTTTAAGTTTGATGCCTATAAAATGGCACACCTTTGCCTTTGGTACCTAACTTTGTCAGAATTTGAGTTTGGTGAGGATCCTAATCAAGCAGTTTATTTATCGGATGACTGGTTCACCGTTCACAAGCTGTGTTGGAGCAAAACTTGGTTCTCGGCCCCTGCCAACTTTTGTAAATAAATACGTGCCTTTGTAAATAATTGTTTAAAGAATAATTGTTTAATTTAACTAGTTCACTAACACGGACCGCGTAGGGAAATCTCTTTAGATCATTTTTCAAACACGTTACGAGCGTTCCAGAGAAATAAGGCTAACATAATCTAACTGCCATGATAACTATGGATTTACAGAAAATTGTAACAAATTTAATTAATATAATAATGATTATTTTGAAAAATAAATAGAGTCATTTACATGGATTCATTTACTCAATACAATAATGGTTAGTTTTAAGGTTTAAGGAAACGATTATTGGGGTTTACATGAGAGATATATTTTGGATAATTTACGGGTAAACAATGAAGGGAGCTATGCTTATACTTTAGATTTAATTTTGTGTAAACAGGTGGTCATATGAGAAAATAACAGTAGCT